>NC_084599.1:47260575-47458075 GCF_033807715.1 Cololabis saira | reverse complement strand
GCAACCCCACAGAGGAGAAGAACCTGGAACCCAGGCCACCAGCAACCCCACAGAGGAGAACCTGGAACCCAGACCAACAGCAACCCCACAGAGGAGAAGAACCCGGAACCCAGGCCACCAGCAACCCCACAGAGGAGAAGAACCTGGAACCCAGGCCACCAGCAACCCCACAGAGGAGAAGAACCTGGAACCCAGGCCACCAGCAACCCCACAGAGGAGAAGAACCTGGAACCCGGGCCACCAGCAACCCCACGGAGGAGAAGAACCTGGAACCCAGGCCACCAGCAACCCCACAGAGGGGAGAAGTAGGAGGGAGGCAACCCACCGCCTGCGAGGCCCCCCCCCCCCCCCCCCCCCCCTCCAAGGGGCGGGGCCCCCACAGCGGGGGAAGAAGCAGCCAGAGATCCCGCGGCGGCGGACCGCGATCCAGGCAATCCCCGGCCACCCGGTCCGGGCCGGACACGTGACCAGGAGGCCCTCACCCTCCAGGCCAACAACCCCCACCCGGCAGGGGGCCAGCCTGCCCAGAGAGACCGCCCCGGCCGCCAACGCGGGCAGGTGCACCCGCCCCCACGAAAGTGGCCCTCCAAGACCAGAGGGCACCCCGCCGCGGAGGCAGGGGGGGGGACCGGAGACGGGCCCGGAGAGAGGGAACCCCCCAACAGGGCGACACCCGCGCAGGCCCGACAACGGAGGGCCCCAGACCCAGGCATCCCATTCATTCATCCATTCACCTATCTGGTATCTATAATAATAATAACTAGAAAATTTCAGGAAATTTTGATATGGGCATGCCCTACCGCCCATTCGTCCCCTCTCGTTGCTTTGGTTTGGGGCTGTAGTGGTTGTGTTTAGGGTGGTTCTATGTCAGTTTGAGGTGTTTTTACGCTTGTATTTCATTCATTCCTGTGCTCCCAATAGTTATTAATGGGGCGCGCTTTTTGGCATCTAGCGTTGCCATGGTAACGCTTTTGACTGAGAATAGTAATGCCCATCGAGGCAAGATGGAGACGCATGTAACGATGTATGCCATGCATGGGTGCATGTTCCGGTTCAGGCTACGTTAACGGATAGGGTTTTTTTTTCACCGTGGTAAAAAACCCCATCCGAATGAATGGGGCCATTTGGCATGGATTTTGACATAAAATCTCCTTAAATCCCAGCTTCATGAAATTTGAATATGTTGAAGTCCACAGCGTGCCAAGTCAGGGGACATTTGTACGATGTCTCTACGATAACCTGTTGCCTAGCAACAAGCGTCCAAATTAAAACAGAAAATTAAAAAAAAAAATGAAAGGCCAATATCTCAAAAAACTGTAATAATTAGCATAATGGGGTTGTACGTAGCGTTAGGGACAATCGGGCCGAGTGTTTGAAAGTTTGAACGATGTCTCTACGATAAAGTTCGACCGAGCAATAAGCGTCTGAATTTTTGCCTTTTTTTTTGCTTTTTGGCATCTAGCGTTGCCACGGTAACACTTTTGACTGAGAAAAGTAATGCCCATCGAGGCACGATGGAGACGCATCCAACGATGTATGCCATGCATGGGTGCACGTTCCGGTTCGGGCAGCATTAACAGATTGTTTATTCACATGGTCCCCCATACAAATGCATTGGTTTTTGTTGCCATGGTAACAAGCCCCATAGGATAGAATGGGACAATTTGGCTTTAATATCTCAAAAGCTGTAAACGACAGCGTAATGAGACCTCAGTATGTTTTAGTCCACATCAACCTGAGTCTTTTAACGTTGGAACAAAGTCTCCGCGATACCGCGTTGCCGCGCAACAAGCATCCGAAGTTCCGTTAGCATCAAAATGAACAATGTGGAATATTTCAAAAACCGTAATAGCAAGCATGACGAGACTAAAATATGTTGCAGTACAAAGTGTCCCGGGTTTGTCAATGTTGTAATGATGTCTGTACGATAAACCGTTGCCTAGCAACAAGCGTCCAAAATGAAATAGGTTTTTTTTTCTAAATTGAAAGTTAAATATCGCAAAAACCGTGATAAGTAGCATGATGAAGTTTTATGGTCCTTTAGTGACTATCGGGCCGAGTGTTTGAAAGTTTGAACGATGTCTCTACGATAAAGTTCGGCCGAGCAATAAGCGTGGGAATTTTCGCCTTTTTTTTTGCTTTTTGGCAACTAGCGTTGCCACGGTAACCCCTATTACGGAGAAAAGTAATGCCCATCGAATCACGATGGAGACGCATCCAACGATGTATGCCATGCATGGGTGCACGTTGCGGTTCGGGCCGTATTAACGGACGAAAAAAAGTGCGGAATAAGAATAATAACTAGAAAATTTCTGGAAATTTTGATATGGGCATGCCCTACTGCCCATTCGTCCCCTCTCGCCGCTTTGGTTTGGGGCTGTAGTGTTTGTGTTCGGGGCGGTTCTATGTCAGTTTCAGGTGTTTACGGTTGTATTGCATTCATTCCTGTGCTCCCAATAGCTATTAATGGGGCGCGCTTTTTGCCGTCTAGCGTCCCCACTGTAACGCTTTTGACTGAGAAAAGTAATGCCCATCGAGGCACGATGGAGAAGCATCTAACGGTGTATGCCGTGCATGGGTGCACGTTCCGGTTCAGACTACGTTAACGGATAGGGTTTTTTTCCACCATGGTAAAAAAAACCCATCCGAATGAATGGGGCCATTTGGCATGGATTTTACATTAAAGCTTCCTTAAATCACAGCTTCATGAAATTTGAATATGTTGAAGATCACAGCTTGCCGAGTCGGGGAACATTTGTATCATGTCTCTACGATAATCTGTTGCCTAGCAACAAGCATCCAAAGTCAAACGGAAATTTAAAAAAAAAGAAAGGTCAATATCGCAAAAACTTTAAAAGTTGGCATAATGAGGTTCTAGGGTCTGTTAGTGCCAATCAGGCCGAGTGTTTGAAAGTTTGAACGATGTCTCTACGATAAAGTCCGGCCGAGCAATAAGCGTCTGAATTTTCGCCTTTTTTTTTGCTTTTTGGCATCTAGCGTTGCCACGGTAACACTTTTGACTGAGAAAAGTAATGCCCATTGAGGCACGATGGAGACGCATCCAACGATATATGCCATGCATGGGTGTACATTGCGGTCCGAGCAGCATTAACAGATTGTTTATTCACATGGTCCCCCATACAAATGCATAGGTTTTTGTTGCCATGGTAACAAGCCCCATAGGATAGAATGGGACAACAGCGTAATGAGACCTCAGTATGTTGTAGTCCACATCAAGCTGAGTCTTTTAACGTTGGAACCAAGTCTCTACGATACTGCGTTGCCGCGCAACAAGCATCCGAAGTTCCGTTAGCATCAAAATGAGAAGAGTGAAATATCTCAAAAACCGTAATAGCTAGCATGACGAGACTAAAATATGTTGCAGTACAAAGCGTCCTGGGTTGGTCAATGTTGTAATGATGTCTGTACGATAAACCGTTGCCTAGCAACAAGCGTCCAAAATAAAATAGATTTTTTTTTTTAATTGAAAGTTAAATATCGCAAAAACCGTAATAAGTAGCATGATGAAGTTTTATGGTCCTTTAGTGACTATCGGGCCGAGTGTTTGAAAGTTTGAACCATGTCTCTACGATAAAGTTCGGCCGAGCAATAAGCGTGGGAATTTTCGCCTTTTTTTTTGCTTTTTGGCAACTAGCGTTGCCACGGTAACCCCTATTACGGAGAAAAGTAATGCCCATCGAATCACGATGGAGACGCATCCAACGATGTATGCCATGCATGGGTGCACGTTGCGGTTCGGGCCGTATTAACGGACGAAAAAAAGTGCGGAATAAGAATAATAATAATAATAACTAGAAAATTTCAGGAAATTTTGATATGGGCATGCCCTACTGCCCATTCGTCCCCTCTCGCTGCTTTGGTTTGGGGCTGTAGTGTTTGTGTTTGGGGTGGTTCTATGTCAGTTTGAGGTGTTTTTACGCTTGTATTTCATTCATTCCTGTGCTCCCAATAGTTATTAATGGGGCGCGCTTTTTGGCGTCTAGCGTTGCCACGGTAACGCTTTTGACTGAGAATAGTAATGCCCATCGAGGCAAGATGGAGACGCATCTAACGATGTATGCCGTGCATGGGTGCATGTTCCGGTTCAGGCTACGTTAACGGATAGGTTTTTTTTTTTCACCATGGTACAAAACCCCATCCGAATGAATGGGGCCATTTGGCCTGGATTTTGACATAACATTTCCTTAAATCCCAGCTTCATGAAATTTGAGTATGTTGAATTCCACAGCGTGCCGAGTCAGGGGACATTTCTACGATGTCTCTACGATAACCTGTTGCCTAGCAACAAGCGTCCAAATTCAAACAGAAATTAAAAAAAAAAATGAAAGGTCAATATCACGAAAACTGTAATAATTAGCATAATGAGGTTGTAGGGTCCGTTAGTGCCAATCGGGCCGAGTGTTTGAAAGTTTCAACTATGTCTCTACGATAAAGTTCGGCCGAGCAATAAGCGTCCGAATTTTCGCCTTTTTTTTTGCTTTTTGGCATCTAGCGTTGCCACGGTAACACTTTTTACTGAGAAAAGTAATGCCCATCGAGGAACAATGGAGACGCATCCAACGATGTATGCCATGTATGGGTGCATGTTCCGGTTCAGGCTATGTTAACGGATAGGTTTTTTTTTCACCATGGTACAAAACCCCATCCGAATGAATGGGGCCATGTGGCCTGGATTTTGACATAAAATTTCCTTAAATCCCAGCTTCATGAAATTTGAGTATGTTGAAGTCCACAGCGTGCCGAGTCGGGAAACATTTGTACGATGTCTCTACGATAACCTGTTGCCTAGCAACAAGCGTCCAAAGTCAAACGGGGAAAAAAAAAAAAATGAAAGGTCAATATCACAAAAACTGTAATACTTGGCATAATAAGGTTGTACGGTCGGTTAGGGACAATCGGGCTGAGTGTTTGAAAGTTTGAACGATGTCTCTACGATAAAGTTCGGCCGAGCAATAAGCGTGGGAATTTTCGCCTTTTTTTTTGCTTTTTGGCAACTAGCGTTGCCACGGTAACCCCTATTACGGAGAAAAGTAATGCCCATCGAGGCATGATGGAGACGCATCCAACGATGTATGCCATGCATGGGTGCACGTTCCGGTTCGGGCCGCATTAACGGACGAAAAAAAGTGCGGAATAATAAGAAAAGGGAAACCTTTTCTAGATACTAATATATCGCCTTCATTTTCATGTTTTTCCTCGTTTTTCCGGCCGTGTTTTAGTTTTTGGGGATTTTTTTTTTCCACATCCGAGCGGGGTCATGCTGTACTCCCGCTGGTGCGCAGTGGGACTTTTGCGACTTTAGCTTGTTAGCAAAATGCTAGCAACATTGCCCTTTGGGCCATTCTGGACGATTGCAATATGGTCATGCCACTACTTGGCATGCCCATAATAATAATAATAAGAAAAGGGAAACCTTTTCTGGGTACTAATTTACGCCTTCATTTTCATGTTTTTCCTCATTTTTTCGGCCGTGTTTTACTTTTTGGGGATTTTTTTTTTCCACATCTGTGCGGGGTCATGCTGTACACCCGCTGGTGCGCAGTGGGACTTTTGCGACTTTAGCATGCTAGCAGCATTGCCCTTTGGGCCATTCTGGACGATTGCAATATGGTCATGCCACTACTTGGCATGCCCATAATAATAATAATAATAAAAATAAGAAAAGGGAAACCTTTTCTGGGTACTAATTTACGCCTTCATTTTCATGTTTTTCCTCATTTTTTCGGCCGTGTTTTACTTTTTGGGGATTTTTTTTTTCCACATCAGTGCGGGGTCATGCTGTACACCCGCTGGTGCGCAGTGGGACTTTTGCGACTTTAGCATGCTAGCAGCATTGCCCTTTGGGCCATTCTGGACGATTGCAATATGGTCATGCCACTACTTGGCATGCCCATAATAAGAAAAGGGAAACCTTTTCTGGGTACTAATTTACGCCTTCATTTTCATGTTTTTCCTCATTTTTTCGGCCGTGTTTTACTTTTTGGGGATTTTTTTTTTCCACATCAGTGCGGGGTCATGCTTTACACCCGCTGGTGCGCAGTGGGACTTTTGCGACTTTAGCATGCTAGCAGCATTGCCCTTTGGGCCATTCTGGACGATTGCAATATGGTCATGCCACTACTTGGCATGCCCATAAAAATAAGAAAAGGGAAACCTTTTCTAGATACTAATATATCGCCTTCATTTTCATGTTTTTCCTTAATTTTTCGGCCGTGTTTTACTTTTGGGGGATTTTTTTTTTCCACATCAGTGCGGGGTCATGCTGTACACCCGCTGGTGTGACGTGGGACTTTTGCGACTTTAGCATGTTAGCGAAACGCTAGCAGCATTGACCTTTGGGCCATTCTGGACGATTGCAATATGGTCATGCCACTACTTGGCATGCCCATAATAATAATAATAATAATAATAATAACCATCTTTGTATAATATAATATTGATAAATTATTAAGTTTGTTCTCCTGCCGATGGAGGCTCAAATCCTCCATGGCAGGACCCTTCCACACCGCATTCTCACCGACACAGACACACAGTCACGCACCATTTCCCCTTCCCCGGGGGGTCCAGCACCGCCAGAAGGCACCCCAGGCTGCACGGCGAGCCCCGCCAGGCCCGGGCATCCCGACCCACCTATCCCAAATTTTCCATGTAATTATGTCTAACCTCATATGGAGGAAAATAAAAGGCTCAAAAACTATCCCCTTCTCCTAAGTGGGATCAAAACAGGGTAAGACAAAAAATAAATTGTCCAGGCGCCTTTTTTGAAGGGTGCTATCCAATGTTGTCTGCATCGGTCGTGTGTTTGGCTGCTAATGGCCATGCCCCTTTTCAACCTTTCCCCGACCCTGCACCCCAACCTGGGACTTGACGATTGGGCTGGAGCTTCGGGAGCTGCGTGCTGGCCTGCGGTCCCCACCCCTGGTCATCCCGTTGCTGCTTCCACCTGCCTGCGGTCCCCACCCCTGGTCATCCCGCTGCTGCTTCCACCTGCCTGCTGTGTGCTGTTGCCGTCCCTGACCCCCAGTCTGGCCTTCGGCAGGAGGGTCCCCCCTTATGAGCCTGGTCCTGCTCAAGGTTTCTTCCCTCCTAAAGGGGAGTTTTTCTTGCCACTGTTTGGCTTAAGGTTTTTCTCCCAATAGGGGAGTTTTTACCTGCCATTGTTTATGTAATAACTGCTCGGGGGTCATGTTCTGGGTATGGGTCTCTGTAAAGCGTCTAGAGACAACTTTTGTTGTATTAGACACTATATAAATAAAATTGAATTGAATTTAATTGAATTGAATTGAATTAATGGTATTTGAGACTTGATGTATTTCGATGGTTATTCATTTCAAATCCACAGTACATGCAAATAACTAACTTCAGTCTTGTCCAGCGAACCATCTGGCATCTTTTTGAAATGGAATTTCCGTTCAAAAGTCCCATTTCATTCTCCATCTTTCCTCGCTTTTCAAAAAAGTTGACGCAGTAATCCACCATACTTTCCCTCAAGACACGGGTGCTGTTGACCACCAGAAATTATATAATGCGCGTTTTTTTTTTTTTTTTATCCTGCGCGTTAATCATGCGTTAAGAACATTGTACACGTGCAGCCCTCTAACATCTGCATTGCACTATACAAATATTTCATTCTTCATCTGAATATTCCTGGATACCGTCATGTGAAAAAGTGGGTTCCCCTCTTTAATCTTGTATTTACACAAAATGTAATAAAATAATCTTATCTTAAGAACAATAGTTAAATAATAATCATGGTAAATACAGTATAATACAAATCATAACAATCATAAACAAAAACATGCCTCACTGGCTTTTTTTTTTCTCGAAATGGAGCAGGGAGAAGTTAAAAGACGTATTTAGCCCTGCCCCGGTTATCCACAACACAAAACATAATTTGCCACCCTAAATTAAGCCATATACATATATACATACAAACATACAGTACATACATACATACATACATACATACATACATACATACATACATACATACATACATACATACATACATACATACATACATACATACATACATACATACATACATACATACATACATACATACATACATATATTCATATTTTCCATACATTATAATACTCATATGATATATTGGCATATATCATATACTGGTCAACATACATACATCATACAAATTCAACTATCTGACACGCTATTTAGGGCCCGAGCACCTTCAGTGCGAAGGCCCTATTGTATCGGGACGAATTTTTTTTTTCTTTTTCTTTTTCTTCTGACGAAAGGAGGGCCTTTTTGCCCCCCTAAACGTGCCCAAAAAGTCACCAAATTTTGCATGCAAGTCAGGCCTGGCGAAAAATTTGATATTTAATGGTTTACATTAATGGGCGTGGCAAAATGGCATTCTGAATAAATTGCGTAATTTTGGAGCAATATATGCCATTCCTTCGAGAGTTAATTCAACCCGAACCGTATCGTGAACCCAGATGTGTTATACATCAAAATGTGCGTCTCCATCCTGCGACTACACGCATTACTTTTCTCTTTCAAAAGTGTTACCGTGGCGACGCTAGACGCCAACAAGCGCACCCCCCCTTCATCTGATTGGTCCATATTTGATAGTTCCCCAAAAGGCACCAAATTTGGCATGCAAGCCAGGCCTGGCGATAAATTTGATATTTCATGGTTTGCATTAATGGGCGTGACAAAATGGCTCAACAGCGCCCCCCGGAAAACTTTGTGCCTCAAGCCCCACAATACGGTTTGACGTACATGCACGAAAATCGCTACACACCTGTATCATGGCACAACTTAAAGAAAAGTCTCTTGGCGTCATGCCCGAAACCGAACAGGATGTCGGCCATTTTGAATAAATTGTGTCATTTTGGCGAAATTTATGCCATTCCTTCGGCAGTTAATTCAGCCCGAACCGTAACGTGCCCCCAGGTGTGTTATACATCAAAATGTGCGTCTACATCCTGCGACACCACGCATTACTTTTCTCTTTCAAAAGGGTTACCGTGGCGACGCTAGACGCCAAAAGGCGCGCCCCCCCTTCATGTGATTGGTCCATATTTGATAGTTCTCCAAAAGTCACCAAATTTTGCATGCAAGCCAGGCCTGGCAATAAATTTGATATTTCATGGTTTGCATTAATGGGCGTGGCCTAACGGCTCAACAGCGCCCCCTAGAATACTTTTCTCTGCCATAACTTTTGAATGGTTTGACATAGAGAGTTGTGGGTGGTGTCATGGGACTCTGTAATGAGTCCTTAAGCTTCGTTGGCCTTAATTAGCCGCGCCCCTTCTTCTGATTGGTTGTCCCGATTTTCTGCTATAACTTTGGAATGGTTTGACATAGAGAGTCGTGGGTGGTGTCATCAGATTCTTTATGGAGTCCTTGACCTTCATTGGCCTGAATTAGCCCCGCCCCTTCTTCTGATTGGTTGTCCCTTTTTTCTGCTATAACTTTTGAATGGTTTGACATAGGAAGTCATGGGTGGTGTCATGGGACTCTGTAATGAGTTCTTAAGCTTCGTTGGCCTTAATTAGCCCCACCCCTTCTTCTGATAGGTTGTCCCGATTTTCTGCTATAACTTTGGAATGGTTTGACATAGAGAGTAGTGGGTGGTGTCATCAGATTCTGTATGGAGTCCTTGACCTTCATTGGCCTGAATTAGCCCCGCCCCTTCTTCTGATTGGTTGTCCCTATTTCCTACTATAACTTTTGAATGTTTTGACATAGAGAGTCCTGGGTGGTGTCATCAGACTCTGTATGGAGTCCTTGACCTGCATTGGCCTGAATTACCCCCGCCCCTTCTTCTGATTGGTTGTCCCTTTTTTCTGCTATAACTTTTGAATGGTTTGACATAGGAAGTTGTGGGTGGTGTCATTTCTGATATGCTTATGGGGGGCGGTGGCCGTGAGTGCGAGGGCCCGTTCATCGCTGCTTGCAGCTTTAATAATTATTATTTTTTTTTTCCTGACAAAAGGAAGGCCTTTTTGCCCCCCTAAACGTGCCCAAAAAGTCACCAAATTTTGCACCCACGTCAGGCCTGGCGATAAATTTGATATTTAATGGTTTGCATTAATGGGCGTGGTAAAATGGCTCAACAGCGCCCCCTAGAAAACTTTGTGCCTCAAGCCCCACGATACGTTTTGACGTACATGCACGAAAATCGGTACACACCTGTATCATGGGGCAACTTAAAGAAAAGTCTCTTGGTGCCATGCCCGAAACCGAACAGGATGTCGGCCATTTTGAATTAATCGTGTCATTTTGGCAAAATTTATGCCATTCCTTCGGCAGTTAATACGGCCCGAACCGTAACGTGCACCCAGGTGTGTTATACATCAAAATGTGCGTCTCCATCCTCCGACACCACGCATTACTTTTCTCTTTCAAAAGCATTACCGTGGCGATGCTAGACGCCAAAAAGCGCGCCCACCCTTCATCTGATTGGTTCTGACAGAAAAAAATTTGCGCCTCAAGCCCCATAATACGGTTTGACGTACATGAACGAAAATCGGTACACTCCTGTATCATGTCGCAACTAAAAGAAAAGTCTCTTGGCGCCATGGCCGAAACCGAACAGGAAGTCGGCCATTTTGGACATTCTGAATTAATCGCGTAATTTTGGAGCAATTTATGCCATTCATTTGAGAATTAATACGGCCCGAACCGTAATGGGCACCCAGATGTATTATACATCAAAATGTGCTTCTACATCCTGCAACACCACGCATTACTTTTCTCTTTCAAAAGTGTTACCGTGGCGACGCTAGACGCCAAATGGCGCGCCCCCCCCTTCATGTGATTGGTCCATATTTGATAGTTCTCCAAAAGTCACCAAATTTTGCATACAAGCCAGACTTGGCGATAAATTTGATATTTCATGGTTTGCATTAATGGGCGTGGCCTAACGGCTCAACAGCGCCCCCTAGAATACTTTTATCTGCCATAACTTTTGAATGGTTTGACATAGGAAGTTGTGGGTGGTGTCATGGGACTCTGTAATGAGTCCTTAAGCTTCGTTGGCCTTACTTAGCCCCGCCCCTTCTTCTGATTGGTTGTCCCAATTTTCTGCTATAACATTGGAATGGTTTGACATAGAGAATCCTGGGTGGTGTCATCAGATTCTTTATGGAGTCCTTGACCTTCATTGGCCTGAATTAGCCCCGCCCCTTTTTCTGATTGGTTGTCCCTTTTTTCTGCTATAACTTTTGAATGGTTTGACATAGGAAGTCGTGGGTGGTGTCTTGGGACTCTGTAATGAGTTCTTAAGCTTCGTTGGCCTTAATTAGCCCCGCCCCTTCATCTGATTGGTCCATATTTGATAGTTCTCCAAAAGTCACAAAATTTTGCATGCAAGCCAGGCCTGGTGATAAATTTGATATTTCATGGTTTGCATTAATGGGCGTTGCCTAACGGCTCAACAGCGCCCCCTAGAATACTTTTCTCTGCCATAACTTTTGAATGGTTTGACATAAAGAGTCGTGGGTGGTGTCATGGGACTCGGTATTGAGTCCTTGACCTTCATTGGCCTGAATTAGCCCCGCCCCTTCTTCTGATTGGTTGTCCCGATTTTCTGCCATAACTTTCGAATGGTTTGAAATAGAAAGTCGTGGGTGGTGTCTTTTCTGATATGCTTATGTGGGGCGGTGGACGTGAGTGCGAGGGCCCGTTCATCGCTGCTTGCAGCTTTAATTAGGGCCCGAGCACCTTCAGTGCGAAGGCCCTATTGTATCTGTAGGAATTCTTCGCCTTATTATTATTTTTCTGACAAAAGGAGGGCCTTTTTGCCCCCCTAAACGTGCCCAAAAAGTCACCAAATTTTGCACCCAAGTCAGGCCTAGCGAAAAATTTGATATTTAATGGTTTACATTAATGGGCATGGCAAAATGGCTCAACAGCGCCCCCTTGAAAACTTTGTGCCTCAAGCCCCACGATACGGTTTGACGTACATGCACGAAAATCGGTACACAACTGTATCATGGGGCAACTTAAAGAAAAGTCTCTTGGAGCCATGCCCGAAACCGAACAGGATGTCGGCCATTTTGAATTAATCGTGTCATTTTGGCGAAATTTATGCCATTCATTCGGCAGTTAATACGGCCTGAACCGTAACGTGCCCCCAAGTGTGTTATACATCAAAATGTGCGTCTCCATCCTCCGACACCACGCATTACTTTTCTCTTTCAAAAGCATTACCGTGGCGACGCTAGACGCCAAAAAGCGTGCCCACCCTTCATCTGATTGGTTCAGACAGAAAAAACTTTGCGCCTCAAGCCCCATAATACGCTTTGACGTACATGAACAAAAATCGGTACACACCTGTATCATGTCGCAACTTAAAGAAAAGTCTCTTGGCGCCGTGGCCGAAACCGAACAGGAAGTCGGCCATTTTGAACATTCTGAATTAATCGCGTAATTTTGGAGCAATATATGCCATTCCTTCGAGAATTAATACGGCCCGAACCGTATCGTGAACCCAGATGTGTTATACATCAAAATGTGCGTCTCCATCCTGCGATTACACGCATTACTTTTCTCTTTCAAAAGTGTTACCGTGGCGACGCTAGACGCCAACAAGCGCACCCCCCCTTCATCTGATTGGTCCATATTTGATAGTTCCCCAAAAGGCACCAAATTTTGCATGCAAGCCAGGCCTGGCGAAAAATTTAATATTTCATGGTTTGTATTAATGGGCATGGCAAAATGGCTCAACAGCGCCCCCCGGAAAACTTTGTGCCTCAAGCCCCACGATACGGTTTGATGTACATGCACGAAAATCGCTACACCCCTGTATCATGGCACAACTTAAAGAAAAGTCTCTTGGAGCCATGGCCGAAACCGAACAGGAAGTCGGCCATTTTGAAATCTGATTGGTCCATATTTGATAGTTCTCCAAAAGTCACCAAATTTTACATGCAAGACAGACTTGATATTTCATGGTTTGCATTAATGGGCGTGGTCTAACGGCTCAACAGCGCCCCCTAGAATACTTTTCTCTGCCATAACTTTTGAATGGTTTGACATAGGAAGTTGTGGGTGGTGTCATGGGACTCTGTATGGAGTCCTTGGCCTTAATTAGCCCCGCCCCTTCTTCTGATTGGTTGTCCCGATTTTCTGCTATAACTTTTAACTGCAACGATGTCTGTGCTTAATGACATCTGTAATGCTTTAGACCAGAAGAAACACTGTGCTGTACTGTTTATTGATTTAACCAAGGCTTTTGATTCTGTTAACCATGGATTACTGCTTAAAAAACTCAAAGATATTGGCTTTTCTGACCCAGCGGTTCACTGGTTCAGGAATTATCTTACAGACAGGACCCAATGTGTAGCTACAGATGGGCACCAGTCAGACTTTATCACAATTTCCAATGGGGTCCGTCAAGGTTCTGTTTTGGCTCCTGTCCTATTTACAGTTTTTATTAATGACATTGGGAGGAATCTGAACAGTGCAAAAATCCATCTTTACGCAGATGACACAGTTATTCATTCGATCGCCCCCTCTCTTTCCCAAGTCATCAATGATCTCCAGTCTGCTTTTGAACAGCTCCAGACATCACTGACTGAACTAAAGTTGGTCCTCAACGCCAAAAAGACCAAATTTATGACTTTTACCAGAACCCGTTCAACCAACACCATCCATCCTGGTATACAAACTACAGGAGGAGAAACTATTGAAAGAGTACCATCATATAAATACCTGGGTATCTGGTTGGATGACAAACTGTCATTTTCAGAACATGTGTCTCATCTGGTAAAGAAACTGAGGGCTTTGCTGGGGTTTTATTATAGAAACAAAACCTGTTTTAACATTGTTGCCAAGAAAAAGCTGGTACAGGCAACTTTTTTAAGCACTCTGGACTACGGGGACATTATTTATATGCATGCTGCCTCCTCAAAACTTCATTACCTTCATACAGTTTATCACAGTGCTTTGCGTTTCATTACCAACTCAGCGTTTAGGACACATCACTGTGTTCTCTATTCTCTGGTCTCCTGGCCCTCACTGACCCTAAGGAGACAACAACATTGGATTATTTTTATTTACAAAGCCATTCTGAATAAACTCCCCACATATCTGTCCAACTTGTTGTCTCCAGTTCATAGTGTGTACAGCTCCCGCTCTTCCACACGGAAGCTGTATAAAGTCCCCAGGATTCATACAGAACTTGGCAAAGCAGCCTTCTCCTACGCTGCTCCCTGGTCCTGGAATAACATTCAGAACTGTCTTAAACTTTCTGGACTCATCTCCTTGGGTGAATTCAAGGTTCTTCTCAAACAGAAACTAACAGAAATGTGCACCTGCTATTTTTAATGTAAGGTATTGTAATGTTGTTTGCACTGTTTGTTGTTGTTGTTGTTGTTGTTAAATTGATTTTATTGTTGTTGCACCAGTTAAGCCTCTTGGCCAGGTCTCCCTCGTAAAAGAGATTCAGTCTCAAGGGATTTTCCTGGTAAAATAAAGGTTAAAAAAAAAAAAAAAAAAAAAAAAAACTTTTGAATGGTTTGACATAGAGAGTCGTGGGTGGTGTCATCAGATTCGTTATGGAGTCCTTGAGCTTCGTTGGCCTTAATTAGCCCCGCCCCTTCTTCTGATTGGTTGTCCCGATTTTCTGCTATAACTTTTTAATGGTTTGACATAGGAAGTCGTGGGTGGTGTCATGGGATTCTGTAATGAGTTCTTAAGCTTCTTTGGCCTTAATTAGCCCCGCCCCTTCTTCTGATTGGTTGTCCCGATTTTCTGCTTTAGCTTTTGAATGGTTTGACATAGAGAGGGGTGGCTGGTGTCATCAGATTCTGTATGGAGTCCTTGACCTTCATTGGCCTGAATTAGCCCCGCCCCTTCTTCTGATTGGTTGTCCCTTTTTTCTGCTATAACTTTTGAATGGTTTGACATAGGAAGTCGTGGGTGGTGTCATTTCTGATATGCTTATGGGGGGCGGTGGCCGTGAGTGCGAGGGCCCGTTCATCACTGCTTGCAGCTTTAATATTCAATAATATCTTTAAATTTTAAAAGATATGAATTTGTAAATAGTCTATTAGTATGATCTCTATATCCAGAATTATGTATTATTCTTATAGCTCGTTTTTGGAGTATAGTTAATACATTCAGTGATCATTTATAAGTATTTTCCCAGACCTCTGTACAGTAGTTCAAGTATGGCAAAACCAGGGAACAGTATAGCATGCGTAGTGAGTTATAATTTAATAAGTGCTTAGCTTTATTTAAAACTGACACTTCTAGATAATTTGTTATGTGTATATTTTATATGAGATTTCCAGCTAATTCTATCATCGATTATTACCACAAGAAATTTGTTTTCTGAAACTCTTTCAATTTCAACAGCATCTAACTGTATTTTTACCTGATTATCTATCTGTTATGATGCAAAAGATAACGTGACAGGTAACTCAAGTCGGAGTTGACGTGACTCCATTTATTCTTGAACCACACATGAAAGCATGTAAAACACAGACTGCCGTAAACCGGAACCGGGGAGTGTCGTAACCAGAATACAGTTCTTAAGGTGACAGTGTATGTCTGTAAACTACCAGACATAACATTTCCCCCCCCCCCTTCACACAACCTAGGTGTGATACTCAGTCTCAAAATCCCCCAGGTGTTTAGGCCTGGTGCGAGCCCGAGCTGGGCGACCCTCGGGTGCAGCAGCAATGTCTGGTGGCCGCTCTTCGACTGCGGCCTGTGCTTGGACAGCTGGGGCAGCTGCCACATCGAACTGTGCAGCCGGCAGGGCTGTAACGGCTGGCACATCCAGTCCGGGCGCCGGTGGGGCCTGCACCTTACGCAGGCGGTTAGCATGCCAGCGAGTGCCGTCGGCTAACCTGAAGGAAGCTGGGCCAAGCCGTTTGGTAACCTGGACAGGGTCTGACCAGAACGACTGGAGCTTGTCGCCACGATGAGGTCGTCGGATCCTGACCCAATCCGAGACAGCGATGGGAGGTGGTCTAACCCGTCGGGTCCTGTCGAAGTGGTCCTTCATCTGACGTTGACAGGTAGTGACTGCGGCTTGAACTGGGTGCACTGGGACTTGAGCCAGTGTGGGGCAGAGCCTATCCAGACGCAGCTGGAGCTCCCGCCCCAGCATGAGGGAGGCTGGGGAGACTCCAGTGGTGGCGTGTCGGGTGGCCCGATAGTGCACAGCGTCTGTAGGAGACTGGTGGTGAGTGTGCACCCTTGTGCCAAATGAGCCCTGATCCCATTTTTCAGCGTTTGATTTAAACGTTTCACCCCCCCGTTCGCCGTCGGGTTGTAGAACGCCGTGCGGATGTGGCGAATCCCTTTCCCCGCCAGGTACGAGGACAGTTCATGGGAGATCATTTGGGGCCCATTGTCAGTTGTGATCCTCCGGGGTAAGCCCCAACGTGCGAACAGAGACTCCAGAATGTCAATGAGCACCTTGGACGTGACGGAGCCCGTGGGTGCCACCTCCGGCCACTTAGAGTGGAGGTCGTAAACCACGACGAGGAACCTCTGATGGTGCGGCACCCCATGCAGCTCACCACAGATGTCAAGCTGCAAGTTCTCCCAGGGCTGTGACGGCCAGTCTAACGGCTGCATGGGTGGGGGTGGGGCCGGGGCCCTGGTCTTGCCGCTAAGAAGGCAAGCAGTGCAGTCCCTAACCAGGGCCTCTATTTCCCTGTCGATGCCCGGCCACCACACGACATCACGGCACCTCTGTTTGAGCCTGACTATGCCCAGGTGACCCTCGTGCGCCATAGCAAGGACACGCGCCCGGAGGTCAACAGGGACCACAGTGCAGAGCCCACAGGCAACACAGGTGTCGTTCCAGCACGACAACTCCTCCCTGTGATAGGGAAGCAGCTCGTCGGGTACCCTCCCAGGCAAGCCTTGCCTGATGTAGGTAAAGAGTGTGGACAGGACGGGGTCATCCGCTGAGGCGTCCTGAAGCTCCTGGAGCGACACTGTCTCGTGGAGGGGTGTGTGGAGGAGCTGGATGAGGTCCTGTTCAGCCTGGTCCCGGTCGGGGGCCAAAGGTTGGGCTGTGGGTGGGCTAGGGATCGCACGTGACAGCAGGTCAGCCACCACGTTGCCGCGGCCTGGCGTGAACTGCAGGCGGAAGTTGTACTGCTGCAGTCGGTCAGCCCAACGATGGAGGCGGAGCGGTTTGTGGCCGGTGCCTGACGTTGCCAGGAGGGTAGTGAGGGCCTGGTGGTCGGTCCTCAGTGTGAATGTACGCCCGTAAAGGTACATATGCCAGCGCTCACAAGCCCAGAGGCACGCTAAGGCCTCCCGCTCCCCCACCAAGTACCTCTGTTCTGTGGGGCTGAGAGCCCGCGAGGCGAAGGCGATCAGTCTCTCGACGCCCCCCTGCAGCTGGGACATCACCGCGCCGACGGCGAGGGCAGAGGAGTCGCACGTGACGAAGGTGGGGCTGACCAGGTCGAAGTGCGCCAGGACCGGTGCAGAGGTGAGCTGGGA
The DNA here is from genome assembly GCF_033807715.1 of Cololabis saira. Classification (NCBI taxonomy): domain Eukaryota; kingdom Metazoa; phylum Chordata; class Actinopteri; order Beloniformes; family Belonidae; genus Cololabis; species Cololabis saira. The sequence goes on along the minus strand of NC_084599.1, from coordinate 47,440,603 downwards.
CTTCAGTAATACGCCGTCATGCCCAGGAAAGAGGCCACCTGAGCGGCTGAGGTTGGCTCTGGGACACGGTGGATGAACTCTGTGTTTGAGTTGTCACGAACCGGGCCGCACGGCCATGACAAAGAGGGAAACGCAACACAAGGAAAGCCAATCAAAAATGTTTTTTATTAAATAATAAACCTAAAAGAAGAACCTTAATTAAGTATGGCGTGTGTAGTCAGTAGATCAGTGGTGTAAGTGAGTGGGTGTATGTGTGTAAGGTGTAAAACTAAAGCAAACCCAAACCACAAACAAAATGCTGCCTCAGGGATGAGAGAGAGGGGAGAAGTGAGCAGACAGAGCTTTTTAAAGGCTCATTGAGCAACAGGTGCTGCCACTTCTCTGATGACCCTCAGCTCCTCCCACTGCTACCTGCAAGGGAGAAGACCAGCCACAAGGCAGGAAGGTAAAGAGGGTCGTCACAGAGTGGAGCGGGTACATGCCACCCGCTGAGAGGCGGAACCCGACAAAGTCAATGGCTGGGGCAGCGAAGACATACTTCTCGCCATTGAGTGTGAGGTGATGCTTGGCCATTGCACTGAACACCCTGTGCAGGCGCTCATCGTGTCCCTCGATCATGGCCGCGTGAACCACAATGTCATCCAGGTAGATGGCCACACCCGTTATACCTGTGAAGACGGAGGCCATAATTTTCTAGTAGCAGCTGGGGGCGGAGCTTAGCCCAAACGCCATGCGTTTGTAGCGGAACACCCCTCTGTGGGTGATGAAAGCGGTGAGGTTGCGGCTCTCGGGGTGCAGTGGCACCTGGAGGTAACCCTGGCGGAGGTCCAGTTTTGAAAAAACGGTGGACCCGTGGAACTGGGCGGTGAGCTCCTCTGTGGTTGGCAGGGGGTATTTGTGGGGGATGATGGCCTTGTTCACCGCTCGAAGGTCCACGCAGAGTCGCAGCCCCCCATTCTTCTTCCTGGCCACCCCCAAGTTGGAGATCCAGGGTGACGTGTTCACCTGCTCGATGATGTCGTCATCCAGCATACCCTACAGCTGAGCAGAGATGTCATCACGGAGGGCCAGGGGAGAATGACGGAGGGGCTGTATGACAGTCGGGTCCAACAGGGGCTGGTGGGCGAAACCCACGAGGCAACCCTCCCCGCTGAACAGCGTTGGCCACTGTTGCTGCCAGGGGATGACAACGGCGTTGATCTCTGAGCCGGTGGTGTCCAGCAGGGTGAAACCGAGGCTGGTGAAGAGGTCGAGGCCCAGGAGGTTGGTCCCGTGGCATGCAACATTGAACCTAAAAACTGGCAGTGTCTTATCCCCGTATTTTACGGGCAGCTGAAGGGAGCCCACAATGTCAATTTTGGAGTCGGCGTAACCACGCAGGGTGGTGGTGGGCGGTCCAAGTGGCTCGCAGGGGAAAAACTGTGTAACAGTCGCCAGGTTCAGGAGAGACACTGTGGCTCCTGTGTCTAGGAGGAGGGGCAGAGTGACATCTCCAACCATTACCGAGCACGTTTTGAACGGTGCTCGTCCTGAGCTCACGTTGTGGATGACTGTGGTGTTAGTGGGTGGCTGAGAGGCTCGAGCTGGGGCAGACCTGCAGACTTTGTGGAAGTGATTTAATTTTCCGCAGTTGGAGCAGGTTTTACCACGGGCAGGGCAGTTCTGGGCTCTTGAGTTGTGTGCAGAAGAGCCACAGTTACCACATTGCTGTTGGTAGTGATCGCGGGGCCGAGCGGCTAGTAGGATGTTCTCCTCCCCGCTGTCAGCGCTCACATGAAGGAGGGGCGTCTGTGAGGTGAGCGCGCCCGCTGCCTGTGTCTGTGAGGGCGGGGGAGTAGAGAAGCTTGCCGCACACTCCAGCGCAGATTCAACCTGAACCGCGAGGTTTATTGCTGCTCCAGTAAAGTCAGATCATCATTTTCCAGCAACAGTCTTTCCCTTATTTTGTTGCAGCTCGTGTGCAAAATCAGTTGGTCTCTGACCATTTCGTCCCGAAGTCCTCCAAACTTACAGGAATTAGCCAAACCCCGAAGGTCCGCCACGTACTGAGCCACTGTTTCCCCTGGCCTTTGATGTCGCCGCCGGAACAGGACCCGGCGGAGCAGAGCGCTTTGTGGAGCCGCGAAATGTCCTTTCAGTAACTCCACGGCCAGGGAGTATGACGGTGCGTCGCCGAGTGTTCCGAACACCCGCTGTCCCTCAGTTCCCAAGCAGTGCAGCAGCAGTGCACGTTTCCTCCCGCTGGACACGTCCATCAAGCCGGCAGCCAGGATGTATGTCTCGAACGCGGAGATCCAGCGGTGCCACAGGACCGGTGGTTCGCCTGGGAGGGCCAGGAACGGAGCGGGTGGTGGTAAGGAACAAGCTTCAGCCATCTCTCGTCGCCAATGTTATGTTGCAAAAGATAACGTGACACGTAACTCAAGTCGGAGTTGACGTGACTCCATTTATTCTTGAACCACACAAAGCATGTAAAACACAGACTGCCGTAAACCGGAACCGGGGAGTGTTGTAACCAGAAAATAGTTCTTAAGGTGACAGTGTATGTCTGTAAACTACCAGACATAACACTATCTTATAATTACTAAATAACATTAGTTTAGTTTTAGCCAGATTTAACGACAATTTATTTTTATCAAACCACCTTTTTAACTTATATAATTCAGATGTGACCTTGTCCAATAGCTCCTGTAAGTTTTTTCCAGAACAAAATATATTTGTGTGATCTGCAAAAATGACTGAACACAATATACTGTGTATATTGTATGTATATGTCTGCTGTTGCTCGCTTGCTGATTGGGTAACGTACTGCGTCACGCATCGCGTCACTTCCTGGTGTTGCGGTCTGTTGCTGCTGCATGGTGTGCAGGCTCAGATCTCTCCCGACTTTTTTGTCTAAAACTTAGATTGTTTTCTGGTAAAATAGTACCATATCTGGTACATTACTGTCTTTATTTCAACACTTGCTCATTTTCTCTTCCGTAACTTTCACTGTCACCAATCACCGATACATTTTCTGTCCGTTAAGGATAAGGATAATCTTTATTGTCTCTCTTGAGAGAAATTTGTCTTGGACAAAAACTAGAGACTCCAGGCACCACATATATAACAAAACATATAAAATCACAATAAACAAAAACACATCGTCATATCTATGGAGCCAAATCAAGGCCAAAAGTTTTGCTAATTTGAAAATAAATTTTGAACCTGAAAATTCTTTTTTACAGTTTCAATTTTATTTTTTTCAGTATCAGATCTTTTTTTCAGTTTCAAATCTTTTTATTTCAGTTTCAAATCTTTTTTTCAGTTTCAATTTTTTATTTTCAGTTTCACGTCTTTTTTTTCAGTTTCACTTCTTTTTTTTCATTTTCAAATTTTTTTTTCAGGTTCAGACTTTTGGCCCCGATCTGGCGTGGGGGGCGTGGCATCAACTGAGAGGGGCGTGGCATCATGAGTGACAGCAAAACAGAGAAGGCGGGGGACGTTCCTCAGTCATGTTGCCTTCAGGAATCGTAGATTGCAGAAGTTATCAGTAGAAGTATGATTCAACACTGTATATATACTATATTCACGTGATTGGCAGTGGAAAAAACTGATATTAGTGACACATTTCTGTTTGAAAAGCTGTTTTAGACCGTACTTGGCACCAATCGCAGTATAAAAGCAATAAACTATGCCAGACTGTACAGTTCAACAGCCACACTTTAAAGTTTGACATTTCCCACTTCCACATAATACCAAGTACGGTTTAAAACAGCTTTTTAAACAGAAATGTGTCACTAGTATCCGTTTTTTCCACTGCCAATCACGGGAATATGGTGTATATACAGTGTTGAATCAAACTTCTACTGATATCTTTAGCAACCTACGTTTCCTGAAGGCAACATGACTGAGGAACGTCCCCCGCCTTCTCTGTTCTGCTGTCACTCATGATGCCACGCCCCTCTCAGTTGATGCCACGCCCCCCACGCCAGATCGGGGCCAAAAGTCTGAACCTGAAAAAAAAATTTGAAACTGAAAAAAAAGAAGTGAAACTGAAAAAGAAAAGACGTGAAACTGAAAAAAAAACATTTGAAACTGAAAAAAAGATTTGAAACTGAAATAAAAAGATTTGAAACTGAAAAAAAGATCCGATACTGAAAAAAATAAAATTGAAACTGTAAAAAAGAATTTTCAGGTTCAAATTTTATTTTCAAATTAGCAAAACTTTTGGCCTTGATTTGGCTCCATACATATCCCCCCGCTCTTTGCATGCCCCCTCGCAATGTCCTGAAAAAACACCTCTACACAAAAAATACCTTGCTACAGCAACATTATTGCACTTCCCTCTACACATATAGCAGCATAATCATTAATGCACATCCCTCTATACATACAGCAGCACACGTTATTGCACATTCCGCCCTTCCCACACACACACACACACACACACACACACACACACACACACACACACACACACACACACACACACACACACACACACACACACACACACACACACACACACACACACATACACACACACACACACACACACACACACACACACACCTCATTTCCTGTTATTGAGTAACTTGATTGATAATGGAATAAAAGAGAATTTAAATCTATTGAGTTCACAGCTTGGCAACCCATACCTTCTGCCTGAAGGCAGGCATCAACTCATATTCCCTGTGCAGGATGTGATTTGGGTCTGAGATGATTTTTTGACCTTCCTTCATAAGGGTTTGTTCAAATATCTCTTGCAGGGATGATGGAGGCAGCATACCAATTATTTTCCCTGCCCTTTTGATCAGATTTTGGAGTTGTACTTTATATTTAATGGTCAGGTTGCCAAACCAAGTTGTAATGCCATAGCGGATGATAGTTTCTATGGCTGCTCTGTAGAACAACAACATAACATCTTTATCCACTCCATGAACCCTGAGCCTGCGCAAAATGTATAGGCGCTGGCTGATCCTTGAACAAACATAATCTACATGATGAGCCCACTGTAACTTAGAATCAAAATAAATGCCCAAGTATTTGTGTACTGTAACCTGTTCAACCCTCTCCTCATTCAGAAAGACGAGGCTGTGATCACCAACAGACCTGGGATCAAACAGCATTTATTTTGTTTTCTTAACATTTAAAATCAAATTATGCTTCTCGCACCACTGCACACATCTTTCTACCTCTGACTTGTACACAGCGATATCTGAGTCCACTGTCAGTAGACTCAGTATGGCCGTGACGTCAGAGAATTTAAAAACATAATTATCAAGGTGATGGTTCCTACAATCATTAGTATATAATGTGAATACAATCGGCGAACTGACGCAACCCTGTGGATCGCCCGTGTTAATCACCTGAACTTCGGAGAGGGTTGAATTGATTTTAACCTGCTGCTGCCTGTCTGTAAGAAAAGAAAAATACCATTTAATTATGTAAGGATTCACGTTCATCTGCTCCAGCTTGTTTAAAAGGATGTGAGGGATTATGGTATTAAAAGCAGATGTAAAATCCATGATCAGAAGTCTTGCATAGGCTCTGGAATTTTCGAGATGTTTTATAATTAAATGTAATATGGTGTTTAAAGCATCACCAGTGCCTAAGCCGTGCTTGTAAGCAAATTGGCAGGGATCTAAAAGGTGTTCAACCTCACCCTGTAGCTTCCCAACCACGATGCGTTCAAGTGCTTTCATCACAGTCGACGTTAATGCTACCGGTCTAAAATCATTATTCTCCTGCGGACAAGGTTTCTTAGGGACTGGGATAATTACAGCTTTTTTCCATATTACGGGAATGTTGTGTGTGTCGACAGAGACTTGAAACAAAGGGCTCCAGGCTGGAGTCAACTCATCGGCAAAGGTTTTCAAAAGAAGTGCTGAGATGCCATCCGGCCCACACGCCTTTTTAGTATGTAATGTTTTGAAAACCTTAGCCACAACACTGGGATCGATCACAATTCTGTCTGTTGCATCACATGATGACATTAAAGTGTCACAACATACTTCTGCATCATCACTCACTATACAGTCAAACCGTTTAAAAAAGTTGTTGAGTTCATTTGCTTTTTCCATCTCCCTCAATACCTGCATGCTTTCTCTCTTAGAATTCATGTAGCCTCCGTTAGCATCTTAGCATGGGCTCTCCGTCTCCCACCATTTCACCTCTTTCCTGCTCAGTGTGTGAAATGTTTAGCTATTCCTCTGCCTCCTTTAGTGAAGACGGTAAGTGCTTGAAGTGTAGTTTATTTGCAGGGCTGGAGGCGAGGCTCAGTCAGTTAGAGGTCCGGTTCTGCCAATTTGACCATAGCTCCTCAGCTAACCAGGCTAAGCTAGCGGCAGACCGGCCTGTAGCAGCTGCTAGCCGCTCCCCTGCAGCTCCCGAGCAGCCGGCCAGTCAGGGCGGCTGGATGACGGTTCGGAGGAAGCGTAGTCTTAAAGGGCTCACGGAACACCACCACCCGCTTCATGTGTCTAACAGATTTTCCCCACTCAGCGACACACCTGTTGAGAAGCCGACCATGGTGATTGGCGACTCCATAGTCAGGCATGTGAGGCTGACTCCAGCGACCATAGTTAGGTGTATCCTGGGGGCCAGAGCGGGCGACATTGAGGCAAATTTGAAGCTACTGGCAAAGAGTAATCGTAAATACGGTAAAGTTATCATCCATGTTGGAGCTAACGACTCCCGTCTTCGCCAGTCGGAAGTAACTAAAATTAATATTGTCTCGGTGTGTAACTACGCCAAAACAATGTCAGACTCCGTAGGTTTCTCTGGTCCCCTCCCCAATCTGACCAGCGATGACATGTTTAGTCGCATGCTCTCGCTCTGTCGCTGGTTGTATCGGTGGTGTTCAGAAAACGACGTGGCCTTTATTGACAATTGGGAGACGTTCTGGGGAAAGCCCGGTCTGATTAGAATAGACGGCATTCATCCCACCCGGGTTGGTGTTGCTCTTGTCTCTAGTAATTTGGCCTGTTTTATTAGACCCTCTCCCTGACATCGCAGGGTCCAGGCCAGGATGCAGAGCTGTAGTTTAACACACTTCTCTACTGCTTCTCGAGGACCAACGCCTGCCAACAAAACTGTAGGATTACATAATGTAACTGGTAACTCTAACCAGGTGCCTAGCAAAATAGAAGTGGTTGCAGTTCCCCGCCCTCCAAATGTTCACCAGGTACGGCATATTGGAGGTGTTAACCAAAAATAACCTTGTAAAAATTAAAACCAATGCACATTTGGTACCAATAAGAGACCGAAAAATTAGATGCGGACTACTAAATGTACGATCGTTAAGCTCCAAGTCTCTGTTAGTAAATTATATAATTACAGAGAGTAGGAGTGATGTTTTCTGCTTAACAGAAATATGGTTACAGGAGGAAGAGTATGTTAGTTTGAATGAATCGACTCCGCCCGGCTATTTTAATCATCACATTCCTAGAAACACGGGTCGAGGTGGAGGAGTCGCAGCAATTTATAACTCCAGTCTCCAAACCAAAATTTAACCTAAGTGCAATTATAATACATTTGAAAGCCTCACGCTTAGTCTGAAATTTCCAAGCTGGAAATCAGAGAAGCCAGTTGTGTTAGTGGTAGTGTATCGGCCCCCTGCTGGCGCTTATCTAGAGTTTCTGTCTGAATTTCCAGATTTCCTTTCTGGATTATTGATCAGTACAGATAAATTCATCATAGTGGGTGATTTTAATATTCATATGGATGTTGAAAGCGATAATCTTAAATTAGCTTTCAATTCTCTTCTAGAATCAATGGGTATCTCACAAAAAGTGGACAAACTGACGCATTGTTTTGATCATACTCTCGATCTCGTTCTCACCTACGGTGTTGAAACTGATGATCTGTTGGTGTCACCTGTAAACTCCCTTTTATCCGACCATTATTTAATAACGTATGAATTTAATGTTGTTGATGTTGAAGTGCAGGACAGGAGGTATTATTTTAGCAGATGTTTGTCTGATGAAGCTATTGCTAAATTTAAGGAGGCCATTGCTCATCTTGCGACAGTGGAAAATAGTGAAGCCTCTACTGAAGCAATAGAGGCCAGTGACCTGGGTTCTACCTCTGATGTTGATCTTGATTTTCTTGTTAGTAACACTGCTGATATGTTGCACTCAGCTTTAGATGAAGTTGCTCCTTTGAAAAGGAGGATTTCCAACCATAGGAGATTAACTTCCTGGCATAATTCAGATATTCGCATGTTGAAACAAAACGTGCGTAAAATGGAAAGGAAGTGGTACTCTTGTAAGTCTGTAGACTCCTATCGTGAATGGAAAGATATTCTAATAGTATATAAAAAAGCCATTTGCAAAGCCAGAACAGCTTATTATTCAACGTTGATAGAGGATAACAAAAGTAACCCACGTTTTCTGTTCAGCACTGTAGCCAGGCTGACAAAGAGTCACAACTCTGTTGAGCCGTGCATTCCTGCAGCTCTCAGTAGTGAAGACTTTATGAGCTTCTTTAACAGTAAAATCACAAGAATTAGAGAAGAAATCAACCAGCCGGTTGTGGGCGTTTCTTCAGCTTTAGCGACTTCCCTAGGCTCTGACTTGACTCTAGACTGTTTTGATCCTATAGACCTCCCTGAGCTGACCTCACTCGTCAATAGAGCTAAGTCAACCACATGTATGTCAGACCCCATCCCGACTTCACTATTCAAAAATGTCTTTTCTCTTATTGGTGCGACAATACTGGACCAAATTAACCTATCCCTAAGCTTAGGATATGTACCACAGGTTTTCAAAGTGGCAGTAATTAAACCTTTACTTAAAAAACCTTCTCTTGACCCAGACACCTTAGCTAATTATAGGCCAATTTCCAACCTTCCATTTGTATCTAAAATTCTGGAAAAGGTAATTTCAAGCCAGTTTTGTGACTATTTGTATAGAAAGGATCTGTTTGAAATCTTTCAGTCAGGGTTCAGAATGCATCATAGCACAGAGACAGCACTTGTTCGAGTCACGAATGACCTCCTTATGGCCTCAGATAAGGGATTAGTGTCCATACTGGTTCTACTGGACCTCAGATAAGGGATTAGTGTCCATACTGGTTCTACTGGACCTCAGATAAGGGATTAGTGTCCATACTGGTTCTACTGGACCTCAGTGCTGCTTTTGACACTATAGATCATGGCATTTTACTGCACAGGTTAGAGCATGTTGTTGGGATTAAAGGGACAGCTCTATGTTGGTTTAAATCATACCTATCTGACAGGTTCCAGTTTGTTCATGTACATGAGGTTTCTTCAGAACAGTCAAGGGTCTGTTATGGTGTTCCGCAGGGTTCAGTGCTAGGGCCAATCTTGTTCAGTTTATACATGCAGCCGTTGGGAAGTATAATCCAGAATCACGGCATACACTTTCATTGTTATGCTGATGATACGCAGCTCTACTTGTCTATGAAGCCGGATGAAACAGAACCGTTAATTAAACTTCAGGCATGTCTTAGGGACATCAAGGACTGGATGTCCAGAAATTTCTTGCTTCTAAATTCAGATAAAACAGAGGTTATCATTCTTGGTCCAGAGCATCTTAGGAAGGGATTAGATGGTGTTGCGATGGCTTCCAGTGCAACTGTGAGAAACCTTGGTGTTATTTTCGATCAGGATTTGTCGTTTAAACCATATGTCAATCAGGTTTGTAAAATAGCCTTTTTCCATCTCCGTAATATTGCAAAGATTAGGAAAATCCTCTCGCAGAGTGATGCAGAAAAACTAGTTCATGTGTTTGTATCTTCTAGACTAGATTACTGTAATGTGTTGTTAGCAGGATGTCCAAGTAATTTGCTGAATAGGCTCCAGCTGATCCAAAATGCAGCAGCACGAGTACTGACAGGAATTAGCAGGAGAGACCACGTCTCTCCAGTGTTAGCGTCGCTCCATTGGTTACCCGTAAAATTCAGAATCCAATTTAAAATGTTATTACTTGCGTATAAAGCCCAAAACGGCTTAGCTCCGCATTATTTGCAAGACCTGATAGTGCCTTATGTTCCTGTCAGAGCTCTCCGTTCTCAGAGTGCAGGTTTACTCGTAGTTCCTAGAGTATCTAAATGTAGATTTGGAGGGCGGGCGTTCTGCTATCAGGCACCACTACTATGGAACCAACTTCCAATCTGGGTTAAGGAGGCTGACACCACCTCCACCTTTAAAACTAAACTTAAAACATTTCTGTTTAGTAAAGCCTATAGTTAGTGTTTAGTAAACCTCTAGCTGGTGTTGGTAAATCTCTAGGTAGTGTAAACTTTAGTGTGTCAGAGTCGCTCCTGTAGTTTCTTGTGCTGGCCCCCCCTTCTCCTCCCTTTTCTCTCTTTTGTCCATGTTGCAGCATCCTTTGCCGGACACCGGAACCTGCAGGTGGTCGTGGGTGGCTTGTAGCTTGCATTACGGAGCACAAGTCTTTCCCTGACCCTGCACCCCAACCTGGGACTTGCTGATTGGGCCGGAGCTTCGGGAGCTGCGTGCTGGCCTGCGGTCCCCACCCCTGGTCATCCCGTTGCTGCTTCCACCTGCCTGCTGTGCTGTTGCCGTCCCTGACCCACCAGTCTGGCCCTCGGCAGGAGGGTCCCCCCTTATGAGCCTGGTCCTGCTCAAGGTTTCTTCCCTCCTAAAGGGGAGTTTTTCCTTGCCACTGTTTGGCTTAAGGTTTTCCTCCCACTAGGGGAGTTTTTACCTGCCATTGTTTATGTAATAACTGCTCGGGGGTCATGTTCTGGGTATGGGTCTCTGGAAAGCGTCTAGAGACAACTCTGTTGTATTAGACGCTATATAAATAAAATTGAATTGAATTGAATTGAATATAGCTTGGTTGTAGATATGCTGCTATAGGCTTATACTGCAGGGCACCGACATGATCCGCTGGGCGGTGCCTCTCACCCTTCTTCTCTACTCCTCTTCCCTTCCTCTCTTCTCCATTACCATTTTTATTTATTATAAATATCTCATAGCTATCATTTTTGTCCATCGTTCCTGTAGTTTCTTGTGCCGGCCCCCTTTTTTTCTCCTTTGTGCATGTTTGCAGGCTGGAGCCTCGGGAGCTGCGTTCTGGCCTGCGTTCCCGGTCCCCCTCACCCCATCCCCCCATCCCCGGTCATCCCGCTGCTGCTTCCACCTGCCTACGTGGATGTCTGCTGTGTGCTGCTGACGCACCCCCCCCCCCCCCCCCACCTCTGGTCATCCCGCTGCTGCTTCCACCTGCCTGCTGTGTGTTGCTGACGTCCCTGACTCCCCCAGTCTGGCCTTCGGCAGGAGGGTCCCCCCTTATGATCCAGGTCCTGGTCCAGGTTTCTTCCCTCCTAAAGGGGAATTTTTCTTGCCACTGTTTGGCTTAAGGTTTTTCTCCCACTATGGGAGTTTTTACCTCCATTGTTTATGTAATAATTGCTCGGGGGTTTATGTTTATGTTTATGTTCATGTTCTGGATCTCTGGAAAGCGTCTAGAGACAAGATCTGTTGTATTAGACGCTATATAAATAAAATTGAAATTGAAATTATACAGAAACAACAACAAAAAAACAAATATACGGTTCAATAAAGCAGTAAATATATTTTAAAAGATCCTTTAGCTGAATACTTGAGGAAGGTTAAGCTCCACACTTGTTCATTTTCATTCAATATTGAAAGTTAAAGTTGATTTTTCCTGAATCAGATGTTTTCATTGTGACTGGGGGATCAGATGACTGACATTATTGGAGCCTGAATGTAACTCCATGTTCCTTCATCTGCAGATGAGACGTGTCTGTTTTGTCTTCAGTTTGTTTATAACAGATTTTATTAGAACTGACATCATATTTTCTCTCATCACAGATTCGTTGGTCGTAAACTCTCAAAGACTCACTATAAAGTTATTGTCTCCGCTCTGAAGTCCGACCCCTCCGATCTGACAGAACTGGACCTGAGTCAGAGCCGCCTGAAGGATTCAGGAGTGGAGGTTCTGTCTGATGGACTGAAGAGTCCAAACTGTAGACTGGAGACTCTGAGGTCAGTTCATGGAGAAGTTTCTACATTCATCCAGCTGTAATCCTCCAAAGATGTAACAAAATAATTTTAATCACAAACATTAAAAAAAATAACATCAAAAATCTCTCATATTTAGTTTATTTTGTAAATATTCTGGCTGAACATCTGAAGAATTCATTTAAAACCCCTCAGAAGAATCAGCTTATTTCACTATGTTTTAATTCTAACTCTTCTCAGGTTGTAAACAGGAAAAGAAACCAGTTTAGATCAGACATGAAGATGAATCTGCTCAAATGTAATTTTCTAACAGACTTTTCTGGGCTTGTGTGAGATCTCCCATCAGTAGTTTCAACATCTGGATCAGCTGGATCAGCTGGATCAGGAACAGCTGGAACAGCTGGACCAGGATCAGCTGGAACAGCTGGATCAGCTGGATCAGGAACAGCTGGATCAGCTGGATCAGGAACAGCTGGATCAGCTGGATCAGGATCAGCTGGAACAGCTGGATCAGCTGGATCAGGATCAGCTGGAACAGCTGGATCAGCTGGATCAGCTGGATCAGGAACTGCTGGAACAGCTGGACCAGTTGGATCAGCTGGATCAGGATCAGCTGGAACAGCTGGATCAGCTGGATCAGCTGGAACAGATGGATCAGCTGAATCAGCTGGATCAGTATCAGCTGGAAAAGCTGGATCAGCTGGATCAGGATCAGCTGGATCAGCTGGATCAGCTGGAACAGATTGATCAGCTGGAACAGCTGGATCAGCTGGAACGGATGGATCAGCTGGAACAGCTGGATCAGCTGGAACAGCTGGATCAGCTGGGTCAGCTGGAACAGCTGCATCAGGAACAGCTGGATCAGCTGGATCAGCTGGAACAGCTGAATCAGCTGGATCAGTATCAGCTGGATCAGCTGTATCAGCTGGATCAGCTGGAACAGCTGGAACAGCTGGATCAGCTGGAACAGCTGAATCAGCTGGATCAGTATCAGCTGGATCAGCTGGATCAGCTGTATCAGCTGGATCAGCTGGAACAGCTGTATCAGCTGGAACAGCTGGAACAGCTGGATCAGTATCAGCTGGATCAACTGTATCAGCTGTATCAGCTGGAACAGCTGGAACAGCTGGAACAGCTAAATCAGCTGGATCAGTATCAGCTGGATCAGCTGTATCAGCTGGATCAGCTGGAACAGCTGGAACAGCTGGATCAGCTGGATCAGTATCAGCTGGATCAGCTTGATCAGCTGGAACAGCTGGATCAGCTCCTCTGATCGATGGTTCAGGTGTGTTTATCGTGAGGATGGAGGAGGTGAGGATGGAGGAAGTGAGGATGGAGGAGGTGATGGAGGAGGTGATGGAGGAAGTGATGGAGGAGGTGATGGAGGAGGTGAGGATGTTTATCTTCTCAACTTCCTGCTGCTTCATCATCATTCAGTCACTTTTCATTTGGACACAAACCTGCTGTGATCCAAGTATCAGTCCGTTCTGTTAGAACATTCACACGGTCCCGACTGTCGGACAGAACCAGACTGGTCCAGAACCAGGACCAGAACCAGGACCAGAACCAGGACCAGAACCAGAACCAGAACCAGACAGGTCCGAAAGAAGCTGCTGAGGTCAGACAAGGATGGAAACCTTCAGACGAGGACGGAGACGTTCAGACGAGGACGGAGACGTTCAGACGAGGACAGAGACGCTCAGACGAGGACGTTCAGACGAGGACGGAGACGTTCAGACGAGGACAGAGACGCTCAGACGAGGACGTTCAGACGAGGACAGAGACGCTCAGACGAGGACGTTCAGACGAGGACGGAGACGTTCAGACGAGGACGGAGACGTTCAGACGAGGACGGAGACGTTCAGACGAGGACGGAGACGTTCAGACGAGGACGGAGACATTCAGATGAGGACGGAGACGTTCAGACGAGGACGGAGACATTCAGACGAGGACGTTCAGACGAGGACGGAGACGTTCAGACGAGGATGGAGACGTTCAGACGAGGACAGAGACGCTCAGACGAGGACGGAGACGTTCAGACGAGGACGGAGACGTTCAGACGAGGACGGAGACGTTCAGACGAGGACAAAGACGTTCAGACGAGGACAGAGACGCTCAGACGAGGACGTTCAGACGAGGACGGAGACGTTCAGACGAGGACAGAGACGCTCAGACGAGGACGTTCAGATGAGGACGGAGACGTTCAGACGAGGACAGAGACGCTCAGACGAGGACGTTCAGACGAGGACGGAGACGTTCAGACGAGGACAGAGACGCTCAGACGAGGACGTTCAGACGAGGACGGAGACGTTCAGATGAGGACGTTCAGATGAGGACGGAGACGTTCAGATGAGGACGGAGACGTTCAGACGAGGACAGAGACGCTCAGACGAGGACGTTCAGACGAGGACAGAGACGCTCAGACGAGGACGTTCAGACGAGGACGGAGACGCTCAGACGAGGACGTTCAGACGAGGACGGAGACGTTCAGACGAGGACGGAGACGTTCAGACGAAGACGGAGACGTTCAGACGGAGACGTTCAGACGAGGACGGAGACGTTCAGACGAGGACGGAGACGTTCAGATGAGGACGTTCAGACGAGGACGGAGACGTTCAGACGAGGACGGAGACGTTCAGACGAGGAAGGAGACGTTCAGACGAGGAAGGAGACGTTCAGACGAGGACGGAGACGTTCAGACGAGGACGGAGACGTTCAGACGAGGACGGAGACGTTCAGATGAGGACGTTCAGACGAGGACGGAGACGTTCAGACGAGGACGGAGACGTTCAGACGAGGAAGGAGACGTTCAGACGAGGACGGAGACGTTCAGACGAGGACGGAGACGTTCAGACGAGGACGGAGACGTTCAGACGAGGACCGAGACGTTCAGACGAGGACGGAGAAGAGGACGTGGTTCAAGGACAACATGCCTTCATGAACTTTCATCTCTTTTCAGATTCAGATTCAGACTTTTTATTGTCATTATACAGGGCACCACGAAAGTAAAGGCAGGAAGTTTCTAGAACTTTAAAAAGTTCACTGGGTTTTCAGGAAGGACGGGACAATTTTCATAAACTGCTGACAAAGCATTAAAATTGATCAACA
This sequence comes from Cololabis saira, assembly GCF_033807715.1. NCBI lineage: Eukaryota > Metazoa > Chordata > Actinopteri > Beloniformes > Belonidae > Cololabis > Cololabis saira. Next base: position 47,425,536 of record NC_084599.1, on the reverse strand, counting down.
TAAGTTAATTGGTGACAAAGCAGACGGAATATGATATGATGAATAAATGAGGTAACATCCAGTCAGCGGCTGGTAAATGAACCTAAATGTTGTAACGTCTCCGTCAGAAACCACATGTCTTCATGTCACGTGAAATGATGTAAAAAAACAACCATACCATAGATTTTTATTTTCTTGTTTCTTTATTCAGACTGGAGGGCTGTTGTTTGTCAGAGATCAGCTGTTCTTCTCTGGTCTCAGCTCTGAAGTCCAACCCCTCCCACCTGAAACATCTGGACCTGAGTCAGAACCAGGACCTGGATGATTCAGGAGTGAAACATCTGAGTGGATTTCTGGAGAGTCCAGACTGCAGACTGGAGACTCTGAGGTCAGTTCACTGATTCAAACAAATACCAGTGAAGATCAACTTGAGAACAAAGTCAGTTCCCTTGAAGGAAAATAATGTCTAATTACAATTGAATGCGTTTATTCTTCATCCAGACTGGAGGGCTGTTGTTTGTCAGAGATCAGCTGTTCTTCTCTGGTCTCAGCTCTGAAGTCCAACCCCTCCCATCTGAAACATCTGGACCTGAGTGGGAACAAGCTGCAGTATTCAGGAGTGAATTATCTGTGTGGATTTCTGGAGAGTCCAGACTGCAGACTGAAGACTCTGAGGTCAGTTCACTGATTCAAACAAATACCAGTGAAGATCAACTTGAGAACAAAGTCAGTTCCCTTGAAGAAAAATAATGTCTAATTACAATTGAATGCGTTTATTCTTCATCCAGACTGGAGGGCTGTTGTTTGTCAAAGATCAGCTGTTCTTCTCTGGTCTCAGCTCTGAAGTCCAACTCCTCCCATCTGAAACTTCTGGACCTGAACTGGAACCGACTGCATAATTCAGCAGTGAAACGTCTGTGTGGATTTCTGGAGAGTCCAGACTGCAGACTGGAGAGTCTGAGGTCAGACATGTTTTAGTTGTGTGTTCAGATGAATCTGATGTGAAAGTTGTGTTGACACTAACCTGCAGACATCAGGCTGATCTTCTACTGATCCACACTGACCATCTGACTGCTCTGAGTTCTTCTTCACTAGTTTCCTTGTTCAGTTTGCAGAGCTGCGGTCTGTCAGAGATCAGCTGTTCTTCTCTGGTCTCAGCTCTGAAGACCAATCCCTCCCATCTGAAACATCTGGACCTGAGATTCAACTACGAGCTGCAGGATTCAGATGTGAAGCAGCTTTCTGATCTGGTGGAGAATCCAGACTACAACCTGCAGACTCTCAGGTCAGTTTACTGACTGGGGTTTTAGGAATTTTGTTGGAGAGTTTGTTCATCTCAAACAGACAAGACACCATCAATTCAGATGAAGGTATTTCAGGTGTTAATTGTCCAAAGCTCCTTGTACTAACCCTTGTTGGAACCACACACACATCACCATCATACAACATGTGTGTTCCTGCTGTCATGAAACAGCTCAAGGTCCAGACAGGACCAAAGACATCACTTCTGGGGTAAATATTTTTAAATGTGCCACATTGTGTTTTTTCTGACTCTTAGGGGTAAATCTACAAAGAACAGATTGCGCCCGCAAATAGCGCTGTGAATTGCGCTGCATTAGCGCCCGCAATTTGCCCCGCTTTAAGGTCCTATTCACAAAAGATTTTGCTCTAATGATATACCGGAGCAAACACGCCCATAAAGTTTTGCGGCTGAGTGCAATTTGCACTTGTCTGAGTGAGCGGAGCTGTTTCCAGTGTTCTCCATATTTCAGCACACAGATTGGTCCCTAATGAAAACTGCAGAGAGCACAACAGCCTCAACTTTCACGTATTTGTACTTCTAGTATTTCGCATGCAGATAGATAGATAGATAGATAGATAGATAGATAGATAGATAGATAGATAGATAGATAGATAGATAGATAGATAGATAGATAGATAGATAGATAGATAGATAGATAGATAGATAGATAGATAGATAGATAGATAGATAGATAGATAGATAGATAGATAGATAGTGTCTGTATGACATAAGCTAATGAAATGTCAAATGTTAAGAGGCTGTGCGCATTTACGCACAAGGCACAGCACCGGTAACTTCATTAACACTGGATCGGGATCAGATCAGGATCTAATGGTAATTCATGTTCTTTGTTTTGCTACACACACCTACAGGTCAGCTATTAAACACACACATTCTAGATTTATATGTTTATATGGTGGAATTGTTTGTAATAAAGCAGCCCCTTATGTATGGATGAATCCTGAACTCCGTCCTGTTACTTTTATTTTTAAATCCGATAAGTCCACAACCCCACTTGATCTGATTGTCTACAGTCATGTCTGAATGTAGATTTCACCCTTAATATCATTCAGTATCACACAGGCTTGAATGACATTGAAGAGAGAGAGAGAAACAGAGAGATGGGGAGTGAGTAGTGAGTTTGCGCGCAGTTTAACACACGCTTCTGAAAGACGGTATTTGCTCCACTATTTTTGCGTGTGGCAAATAGCGCTGGCCTTTATGAATTAGGCGCTTTTTGCAATGAGGCTTATTTGCATAGAAAGGGGGCAATTTTGCGCCGAATGTATGAATATTACCTAATTTACATGCATGCAAATGGCACCGGCGCAGACTGCCACTATTTGCTTGGCAGCGCAGTTTGTGGAGCAATTCGCCTTTTGCGGGTGCTTTGTGAATTAGACGCTCTCTTTTTGTCTCATTTGCACCGGTTTAGCGGCCGCAAAAGCCGCGCAATCCTTTTGTGGATTTGGCCCTTAATGTTTAAAAACTGAGTGATATATTCATCTTTTAAAATGATCTTGCTGCATTTTAAGTGGCACATGACTGAAAATAGTCAGTAGTTTTTCAGAGCACTCAAAACAAAACATTTTAGTCGTCACTGTTATGTCAAAGCTAAGTGAAGCATTGATGGGAAAGCATGGAGTAGGGCAAATTAATGAAAATGGCAAGATGTTTGCAGAGACCTGTGTAAACAATAATCTAGTAATTGGAGGTAGTGTATTCCCCCACAGAACAATCCACAAAACAACCTGGGTGTCACTAGACCATGTCACAGAAAACCAAATTGATCACATCCGTATCAGCAAAATGTTCAGAAGAGCCATGGAAGATGTTAGCAAAAGAAGAGGGGCAGAGCAGCCTCAGATCACCATCTCCTGGTAGGGAAATTCAAGTTAAGATTGAAAAGATCTCAGCAATGCTCAAGTGACAGAGCAGTTCAAGTATACCCTCTCAAAGAAAAACATAGAGCTACAGTTAGGAATGCAGGAAGGAATGACAATAGATGAGGAGTGGGATCACTTAAAAGCTGCTTGGAGCTCAACTTGTGACGAGGTCTTGGGGAGAAGATCCCAAAAACACAAGGAATGGAAAACACCAGAAACCCTCAACATAATTCAGCAGAGGAGAGAGCTGAAAGAAACAGTGAACAATAGGGCTTGGTCGTCTTGACGTCATTACCTGGTGGAGCCCCCATGTTGGAAGCTACCTGAGCTGCTCTTTGGATCACTGCGTACTGTGTACAGACGTGCTCCCTATTCGTTGTGTCTTACTTGTAATCGTTACTGTCCGTTATTCTGTAACCATGGTAACCCTTTGCTGTGTTGTAGCTGCAGCAGCGCCACACATAACAGACAATTCAATTCAATTTTATTTTTATAGCGTTTAATACAAAAAATGTTGTCTCTAGACGCTTTCCAGAGATCCAGAACATGAACATAAACATGAACATAAACCCCCGAGCAATTATTACATAAACAATGGCAGGTAACAACTCCCATAGTGGGAGAAAAGCCTTAAGCCAAACAGTGGCAAGAAAAACTCCCCTTTAGGAGGGAAGAAACCTGGACCAGGACCAGGACCTGGACCAGGACCAGGCTCATAAGGGGGGACCCTCCTGCCGAAGGCCAGACTGGGGGAGTCGGGGATGTCAGCAGCACACAGCAGGCAGATGGAAGCAGCAACGGGATGACCGGGATGGGGGGGGGGCCGGGACTGCAGGCCAGAACGCAGCTCCCGAGGCTCCGGCCTGCAAACATGCACAAAGGAGAAAAAAGGGGGGGCCGGCACAAGAAACTACAGGTACGATGGACAAAAACGATAGCTATGAGATATTTATAATAAATAAAAATGGAAAGGGAGAAGAGAGGCAGGGAAAAGGAGAGGATAAGAAGGGTGAGAGGCACCGACTGTCCAGTGGATAATGTCGGTGCCCTGCAGCATAGGCCTATAGCAGCATATCTACCACCAAGCTATATTTGAGACTAACTATTACAATCTTGTTCTGAAACATGGCTAACTACGGCGACCCAGGACACAGTGGTGGAGCTGGACGGATTTAAGTTGGTGCGGGCGGATCGGACGAGAGAGAGCGGTAAAAGGAAAGGAGGGGGCCTGGCGGTGTTTGTGAATGAGAGATGGTGCAAACCTGGGCACATCACTGTGAAAGAACAACACTGCGGCAGGGACATTGAGCTGCTGGCCGTTAGTATGAGGCCGTATTATCTGCCGCTGTCACGGCTCAAAGACAGAGAACCCAAATGCACGACACCAAACAGAATCAGAGTCCGTGAGGCTTTAATACTGGTCAAAGACAGGCAGGGGTCAAACCGGGCAGACCTGGCAGATCAGGCAAACAAGTCCAAGGGGGCAGGCAAAAATCAAAAACCGGGAGTCATGCAGGGTTACAGACAGGCAGGCAGGCAAGAACAGGACAGAAATCAGGAAGGCTGGAAAGCGGGGCAAAAGCACACGACAATCTGGCAAACTAGAAGGTGGAAATGGGCCAGTATATGAGGGGAACTGCTGATGAGGGAAACCAGGTGTGGAGCTGGGTGGGGAAGCACAGGTGAAGGGAATGAGTGGATTTCTGGCTGATTAGGGTGGCAGGATCTGGAAAGACAGGGGAGTGAGTTAAAATAAAAAACTACACTGGGAAACCATGACAGCCGCGGGAATTTATGCATGTTATTATGAAGGCTGTGTATGTTCCCCCCTCTGCTAATTGTGATGCAGCATGTGATGTCCTGAACTCAGTCACCAGCAGGCTGCAGACAACACCCGCAGGCTCTCATTCTGATCTCTGGGGACTTCAATCAAGTCTCTCTGTCCTCCACTCTGCCAACTTTCACCCAATATGTAACATGCTGCACCCGGGACAATAAAATACTGGACCTTTTTATGCCAACACCAAGGAGGCATACACCTCATCACCACTCCCCCCCCTGGGTAGATCAGACCACAACCTGGTTCATCTCCTGCCTGTGTACAGACCCCTGGTGCACAGGGAACCAGCTGTCTCCCGCACAGTGGAGAGATGGTCCAGCCAAGCTGAAGAAGCTCTGCAGGACTGTTTTAACACAACTGTGTGGAACTCTGTGACCCTCATGGGCAGGACATTGATGGTCTCACTGACTGTATCACAGACTACATCAATTTCTGTGTGGAAAACACCATACCCACCAGGACGGTAAGGTGTTTTTCCAACAACAAACCCTGGATAAATCCTGGCATAAAGGCTCTCCTGAAGGAGAAGAAGAGGGCCTTTAGATCAGGAAATAAGGAGGAGCTGAGGACTGCTCAGAAGGAACTGAGAAGGAGGATCAGGGAGGGGAAGAACTGCTACAGAAGGAAGATGGAGGAACAACTGCAGCAGAACAACATCAGGGAAGTTTAAAAACCGTCTTTGGCCACAAAAAACCAGACCCCCAGGCAGGGGGTGGCGGACCAACAGTGGGTGAACGATCTAAATTTGTTTTTCAATATATCTGATCAGTCTTCTCCCCCTCCCCCAACCCAGTTCACACTGCTGCAACCCCTTTCATCTGCCACTACAGGACACCCCCCTCCCCCTCCTCCTCCTCCTTCAGTTCAACAACAGCCCCCCCACTGTCATCGACACCTTCACCTCCAGCTCCACCTCCACTCCCAAAACAACAAAGCCCATCCCACATCCGACCCCCCACTGTTCCTGTTCTCTGCTCTACCCCCCACACCCCCTCCACTGTTCCTGCTCTCTGCTCTACCCCCCACCCCCCTCCACTACCTCTGATACACACCCCCCCTGCTCCAGCTTGTCCCTCACAACCCTCCAGGTGAGGAATCAGCTCAGGAAGATGAACGCGAGGAAGGCTGCAGGTCCAGACGGTATCAGCTCCAGGCTCCTGAAGTCCTGTGCAGACCAGCTGTGCGGGATTGTTGGACACATGTTCAACCTGAGCCTGAGGCTGGGGAGGGAACCGCCACTATGGAAGACATCCTGCGTGGTACCTGTGCCCAAGAACCCGCACCCCAAGGACCTCAGCAGCTTCAGGCCGGTGGCTCTGACATCCCACCTGATGAAGGCCCTGGAGCAGCTGCTCCTCTAACATCTCCCCCCATGGTGAGTCCAGCTATGGACCCACTACAGTTTGCACACCAACCTGGCATTGGGGTGGATGATGCCGTCATCGTCATGCTACATCGTGCCCTGTCTCACCTGGAGAAACCTGGGAGCACTGTGAGGATCATGTTCTTGGATTTCTTCAGTGCGTTCAACATCTTATATAGCTGCAACTATGACTACTGACTCTAACACACTAGAGTTTACACTACCTAGAGATTTACCAACACCAGCTAGAGGTTTACTAAACACTAACTATAGGCTTTACTAAACAGAAAGGTTTTAAGTTCAGTTTTAAAGGTGGAGGTGGTGTCAGCCTCCTTAACCCGGATTGGAATTTGGTTCCATAGTAATGGTGCCTGATAGCAGAACGCCCGCCCTCCAAATCTATATTTAGATACTCTAGGAACTACGAGTAAACCTGCACCCTGGGAGCGGAGAGCTCTGCCAGGAACATAAGGCACTATCAGGTCTTGTAAATAATGCAGAGCTAAGCCGTTTTGGGCTTTATACGCAAGTAATACAATTTTAAATTGGATTCTGAATTTTACAGGTAGCCAATGGAGTGACCCTAACACTGGAGAGACGTGGTCTCTCCTGCTGATTCCTGTCAGCACTCGTGCTGCTGCATTCTGGATCAGCTGGAGCCTATTCAGCAAATTACTTGGACATCCTGCTAACAACACATTACAGTAATCTAGTCTAGAAGATACAAACGCATGAACTAGTTTTTCTGCATCACTCTGCGACAGGATTTTCCTAATTTTTGCAATATTACGGAGATGGAAAAACGCTATTTTACAAACCTGAATAACATATGTTTTAAATGACAAATCCTGATCGAAAACAACACCAAGGTTTCTCACAGTTGCACTGGAAGCCATCGCAACACCATCTAATCCCTTCCTAAGATGCTCTGGACCAAGAATGATAACCTCTGTTTTATCTGAATTTAGAAGCAAGACATTTCTGGACATCCAGTCCTTGATGTCCCTAAGACATGCCTGAAGTTTAACTAACGGTTCTGTTTCATCCGGCTTCATAGACAAATAGAGCTGCGTATCATCAGCATAGCAATGAAAGTGTATGCCGTGATTCTGGATTATACTTCCCAACGGCTGCATGTATAAACTGAACAAGATTGGCCCTAGCACCGAACCCTGTGGAACACCATAACAGACCCTTGACTGTTCTGAAGAAACCTCATGTACATGAACAAACTGGAAGCTCTCTGCGGTGCGATTAACCCCAATCAGATAAAATTAGTCTGTTGAGGAAAAAATATTAACTCTATTTGTAGCTGCAGAGGAAAAAAATAATCCCACGAGGAAAACAAAAATATTGCTCACGCGTCGGAGCCTCTTCCGCATAATACAGCAGTCAAAAAAGAAAAAAGTAAGAGTAATACAAAACATGTACTGTATGTTGTACTATTATACTAATTTATTGAAACACATGGCGAGTCAAACATTTACCAAAGCAGCTGCCAAACACTCCTAAACTAGGTAGCCTTGTGCAGAACTACGGCAGTAAATCCTTACTAAAGAGTAGAGCTCCAACGAGGAGCTCCACTCTTTATCAGGGATTTCATATGGATCCAAACTATTAATAATCATTATTTACTCCATATTCCAGTCCCTGGCTTCCTTGTTTAAGGTATCCCGGTAAATTTCAGTTCCTTTCCAGCATTTTAACATCTTTTTTGCATTCCGTCTGTTCACTTAGTGCTACTACACTGCGGTTTGTTTACACTCACAAGGCTGCCAACACGGCTGCCGCGTCCCAGAATGCACCTTGGTGACCAAGCCCTATTCAAGAACCAGAGCAGAAAAAGCCTCTGCACAAAAGGAGTACAATAGGTGTCATAAAGAAGTGCAAAAGAACATCAGGAGGGACAAAAGATCGCAGATAGAGAGGCTAGCCAAGGAGGAAGAACTTGCAGCGGCTCAAAGGAACATGAAGGAACTGTATAACATCACAAGGAAGCTGTCTGGAACATACCGACATAGCAACAAACCAATAGCAGACAAGAACGGCCAACTGCTTTGAACCCCAGAAGAACAGCTCAAAAGATGGGTAGAGCACTTCAAAGAGATTCTGAACAGGCCACCACCAGCAGAACAGCCAGATATCCCCAAGGCCAGGATACCACTTAGAATCAAGTGTGACAGACCAACAAAAGCTTAAATAAAAGCTGCAATTAAGCAACAGAAAACTGTCAATTTTACGGATGACATAGCTCTCCTTTCACATACACATACACAGATGCAAGAGAAAACGGACAGACTCTCACAAACTGCAATAAAACTCGGTCACAACCCAAATATAGCAAAAACACAGGTAACCGACAACCCTATCCTTATGAACAACACTGCTCTGGAGGAGGTACAATCTTTCACCTACCTAGGTAATGTTGTGGACTTCACCGGAAGGACAGATGCTGACATCAAAAGCAGAAACAACAAGGCTAGAGTGGTGTTCAACATGCTCAGGAAGATCTGGAGCTCAAATAACATCTCCTTAAACACCAAAATGCGCATGTTCAACTCTAGTGTGAAACAGGTGTTGCTGTATGGAGCCGAGACCTGGAGAACAACAACACTTACAACGCACAAGTTACAGACATTTATAAACACCTGCCTCAGAAGAATCCTCCACATCTGGTGGAGGGACAAAGTAAGCAATGTGGATCTGTGGAAAAGAACAAGACAGGATCCCATTGACCTACAAATCCGGAAGAGAAAGTGGAATTGAATTGGTCACGCCCTCAGAAAACTGGCGACAAACACCACCTGACAAGCGTTGAAGTGGAACCCCCAAGGAAAGAGGAAACAAGGTCGCCCCAGGAACAGCTGGAGAAGAAGCACCCAGGCAGAAATGGTAGAGAGCGGCCTCATCGAAAGAACAGCTAAAAGCCGAGTGAAATGGAGGACATTTGTCAATGGCCTATGCACCCTAGAGGAGCAAAGGGCTTAAGTCATAAGTCAAGTTATGTCAAAGATAACCTTTAACTCAGCTAGTAAACAGACCAACAAAAGGTTCAGCATTGTTGCACATTGATTGCATGTACACCTTCCAAACTGTTAATATATTGTAAAGTAAAAGGATTGATTAAATCCACATTGACGTCATCCAACAGCTCTCAGTCAGCAGGTCGTTAGTTCAGAACTCATGAGTGACAAGCTTCCGGCAGCAGTTCTGTAGGTTCTGCAGTCTGACCGCCATCACTTTCTGGATTTGATTCAGGTTCCATAAACATACAGCAAACTGATTCAGAGAATTGACCCAGTCAGTACATTAACATGCAAAAGAAGAGAAAGTCGAATTGTTGTCTTAATCCGACCTATATCAAATTTTTAATTGTACACACCTTAGCCAGGCTGTAGTCGAACTGAACTGCAGCTCTTGAGATCGAGCTTTTAGTGCCAGATAATCCACCTTAATCCAAGTTTTTTGGCATGTATACACAACCCACGCTTAGCCGAGCTACTGACTGACGCTGGGCTCCCCCTTCGGGAAGTGTCGAGCTGCAGGAATAATAACAGTCAGGCATCACAACAACATGATAACAGAAGAAGAGGGAGACATTGCTGCATCTTACCAGCAACATGATCAGGTTTCTATGAAATTTACAGAGTTGCTGCATCACTAGTTTTCCATTTATTTTCAATGTTGTCCTCCTTCACGCTTGTTTACTAATTGTACCGGAAGAAGGCCAACGTGAAAGTCTATGTGGTGCCACCTAGTGTCCCGGAGTCGAACGCACCTCACTCAATAATTGATTGTCTTCTCGCGCATGTATACTCAGATTTCTTTAAAAGTTTAATCCTTAGCTAGATTGTTGGTTAGGGTTAGGGTTGTTGGTAGGTGAGAGAAACAGGAAAACACAGTTCTTTGCAGGTCATTCACTAGGTCCCCTGTGTGGTTCTGGGATCTTTACTCAACGTTCTTGTGATAATTTTTACCCCACGGGGGAGATCTTGGAGCCCCAGATAGAGGGAGATTATCAGTGTCTTGTATGTCTTCCATTTTCTAATAATTGCTCCCACAGTTCATTTTGTCATGCTGAGTGTCAGGCTGTGTTTAATTGTTTTATTGTGTTGGAATTGTTGTGTTAAGCATTTTTATTTGCATGCATGTTTTGTTGCTTTGTTTAGTTACTGTTTGAAATGTAACTTTTTCTGTGTTTTTGAGTTTGACATGCAATTACCTTTTTTTGAGTTGATTAGACACAGCTGAACACTATCAAGGCAGGAACTGAATCCTGACTGACAGCTGCAGTAGCCAATGGACCACTGCAGGCTGGCCCCCCTAGACCAATGGTGGACCAGGGGAGGGTTCCCTTCCCCCTAGATATTCAAGGGAGAGAATGCACAGGGGATGGACGGAGAATGTGCAGAGAATGGACTGAGGAGGATGGACTGATGGACAAAGGCCCACGGGGGCCCAGGTGGTTGGGGAGCCCCCGGCGGACTCGGACCGGACCGGGGATCCCTGTTGGCGTGGGCCTGACTGCCGATGCTTCCAGAGGGGGCGCTAGAGGACAAGGAGCCCGGAACGGAATTACTGTGACTGTTCATTTTTTAACCTTTTTAACCTTTTAAGGATTGGCCATTTTAAGAAACAGTTCTCCCATTTTAAGTGACATTTTCCCCACCGTTGATTTTATAACAGTCTTTGCGCAATAAATGTTTGTTGCTGCACCCCTGTTTTGTTTGTGGGTTACTAAGCGCTGCTCACCCTCGAAGAACGGAACAAAATTATTTCCTGGGGGACTTTGGTTCTTGTAGTATCAAACCGCTAAGAACCACCCCTTTGACAATTTCTTCACTCCAAGCTGCTAACTATTGCAGATTCAGTCTTCTCAGCTGGTGCAGGTCTACAATTCTGTTTCTCACGTCCTTTGACAGCTCTTTGGTCTTGGCCATAGTGGAGTTTGGAATGTGACTGTTTGAGGTTGTGGACAGGTGTCATTTATACTGGTAACCAGTTAAAACAGGTGTCTTTTATACTGGTAACCAGTTAAAACAGGTGTCTTTTATACTGGTAACCAGTTAAAACGGGTGTCTTTTATACTGGTAACCAGTTAAAACGGGTGTCTTTTATACTGATAACCAGTTAAAACAGGTGTCTTTTATACTGGTAACCAGTTAAAACAGGTGTCTTTTATACTGGTAACCAGTTAAAACGGGTGTCTTTTATACTGGTAACCAGTTAAAACAGGTGCCATTAATACAGGTAACGAGTGGAGGACAGAGGAGCCTCTTAAAGAAGAAGTTACAGGTCTGTGAAAGCTGGAAACCTTGCTTGTTTGGAGGTGACCAAATTCTTATTTTACTGAGGAATTTACCAATTAATTCAGTAAAAATCAGGAGACAGCCAGGAAACCCACGGTGATGCACCAGCACCCAGCCGAGCACCAGCCACCCGGCATGGGCCGATCGCGGGGGCAAGAGGTCCACGCCCTCCAGGCCCACAACCCCCACTCGGGGAGAGGCTAACCTTCCCAGAGAGACAGGGCTACCCCGACAGCTGAGGAGTATTGTTAACAATCATGATAAAAAGGCCAAAACATTTGTAAATATTGAAATTGATCACAGCAACAAAACCAGTCAAAGTCCAGTCCTGTGTTCCCAACATACAGGATCTACATGGTCTACATGGTCCACCAATAGTAATCAGAGTACTCACAACTATTTTATAGTACTTTGTTACCACATTCCTGATAGTAAACATAGTACTCTGTTCTCTGTTATTCAAAATTATAATCTAATCAAATAGATGATTAGGTATCTCACTCAGTCCTGCGTTTAATGTGGAAGCATCAAGAATCCTGACAGATGTGTTTCTGAACTGTGGAGTTTCTGATGGAACATGAGGGAAGAACATGAAAACTCCAGGCAGAAAGAACCGAGCCGGGATTTGAACCACAAACCTTCTTACTGTGATGATCCAGTGTTCGCCACCCACACAACTGAGAAAACGCTCATCTACATTTTATCTGTGTTTTATTCTTTCTTCAGGTCCGAGCGCTACACTTTGTCAGAGATCAACTGTTCTTCTATGGTCTCAGCTCTGGAGTCCGACCCCTCCGATCTGAAACATCTGGACCTGAGTAACAACGACCTGGAGGATTCAGATATGAAGCAGCTGTGTGGGTTTCTGGAGAGTCCAGACTGCAGACTGGAGTATCTGAGGTTTGTTCTCTGACTGAAGTTGGAAAAGTTGTGAATCCTGCTGCCACAGCCACATACAGCATGTTGTTGGGATTAAAGGGACAGATAAGATAAGAAATCCTTTAATAGTCCCCCAGAGGGGACATTTCCAGATTACAGCAGCAAAGGGGATAGTGCAAAACACAAGAGGCATCAATATCGCACAATATCACTCAATAATAATAATAATTAAAGCTGCAAGCAGCAATGAACGGGCCCTCGCACTCACGGCCAGCGCCCCCCATAAGCATATCAGAAATGACACCACCCACGACTTCCTATGTCAAACCATTCAAAAGTTATAGCAGAAAAAAGGGACAACCAATCAGAAGAAGGGGCGGGGCTAATTCAGGCCAGTGAAGGTCAAGGGCTCCATACAGAATCTGATGACACCACCAACGACTCTCTATGTCAAACCATTGAAAAGTTATAGCAGAAAAAAGGGACAACCAATCAGAAGAAGGGGCGGGGCTAATTCAAGCCAATGAAGGTCAAGGACTCCATACAGAATCTGATGACACCACCCACGACTCTCTATGTCAAACCATTCCAAAGTTATAGCAGAAAATCGGGACAACCAATCAGAAGAAGGGGCGGGGCTAATTAAGGCCAACGAAGCTTAAGGACTCATTACAGAGTCCCATGACACCACCCACGACTTCCTATGTCAAACCATTCAAAAGTTATAGCAGAAAAAAGGGACAACCAATCAGAAGAAGGGGCGGGGCTAATTTAAGCCAAGGAAGGTCAAGGGCTCCATAAAGAATCCCATGACACCACCCACGACTCTCTATGTCAAACCATTCCAAAGTTATAGCAGAAAATCGGGACAACCAATCAGAAGAAGGGGCGGGGCTAATTAAGGCCAACGAAGCTTGAGGACTCATTACAGAGTCCCATGACACCACCCACGACTTCCTATGTCAAACAATTAAAATGTTATAGCAGAAAAAAGGGACAACCAATGACAAGAAGGGGCGGGGCTAATTCAGGCCAATGAAGGTCAAGGACTCCATACAGAACCTTATGACACCACCCAGGACTCTCTATGTCAAACCATTCCAAAGTTATAGCAGAAAATCGGGACAACCAATCAGAAGAAGGGGCAGGGCTAATTAAGGCCAACAAAGCTTAAGAACTCATTACAGAGTCCCATGATACCACCCATGACTTCCTATGTCAAACCATTCAAAAGTTATAGCAAAAAAAAGGGACAACCAATCAGAAGAAGGGGCTAATTAAGGCCACGCCCATTAATGCAAACCATGAAATATCAAATGTATCGCCAAGTCTGGCTTGCATGCAAAATTTGGTGACTTTTGGAGAACTATCAAATATGGACCAATCACATGAAGGGGGGGCGCGCCTTTTGGCGTCTAGCGTCGCCACGGTAACACTTTTGAAAGAGAAAAGTAATGCGTGGTGTCGCAGGATGTAGACGCACATTTTGATGTATAACACACCTGGGGGCACGTTATGGTTCGGGCTGAATTAACTTCCGTAGGAATGGCATAAATTTCGCCAAAATGACACAATGTATTCAAAATGGCCGACATCCTGTTCGGTTTCGGCCATGGCTCCAAAAGACTTTTCTTTAAGTTGTGCCATGATACAGGTGTGTAGCGATTTTCGTGCATGTACGTCAAACCGTATTGTGGGGCTTGAGGCACAAATTTTTCCGGGGGGCGCTGTTGAGTCATTTTGCCACCCCCATTAATGCAAACCATGAAATATCAAATTTATTGCCAGGCCTGGCTTGCATGCCAAATTTGGTGACTTTTGGGGAACTATCAAATATGGACCAATCAGATGAAGGGGGGGTGCGCTTGTTGGCGTCTAGCGTCGCCACGGTAACACTTTTGAAAGAGAAAAGTAATGCGTGTAGTCGCAAGATGGAGACGCACATTTTGATGTATAACACATCTGGGTTCACGATACGGTTCGGGCTGAATTAACTCTCGAAGGAATGGCATATATTGCTCCAAAATTACGCAATTAATTCAGAATGATCAAAATGGCCGACTTCCTGTTCGGTTTCGGCCATGGCGCCAAGAGACTTTTCTTTTAGTTGCGACATGATACAGGTGTGTACCGATTTTCGTTCATGTACGTCAAACCGTATTATGGGGCTTGAGGCACAAAGTTTTTTCTGTCGAACCAATCAGATGAAGGGTGGGCGCGCTTTTTGGCGTCTAGCGTCGCCACGGTAACGCTTTTGAAAGAGAAAAGTAATCCGTGTTGTCGCAGGATGGAGACGCACATTTTGATGTATAACACACTTGGGGGCACGTTACGGTTCGGGCTGAATTAACTTTCGAAGGAATGGCATAAATTTCGCCAAAATGACACGACTAATTCAAAATGGCCGACATTCTGTTCGGTTTCGGGCATGACCCCAAGAGACTTTTGTTTAAGTTGTCCCATGATACAGGTTTGTACAGATTTTCGTGCATGTACGTCAAACCGTATCGTGGAGCTTGAGGCACAAAGTTTTCAAGGGGGCGCTGTTGAGCCATTTTGCCACGCCCATTAATGCAAACCTTTAAATATCAAATTTTTCGCCAGGCCTCACTAGGGTGCAAAATTTGGTGACTTTTTGGGCATGTTAAGGGGGGCAAAAAGGCCTTCACTTTGTCAGGAAAAAAATAATAATAATAATTAAAGCTGCAAGCAGCGATGAACGGGCCCTCGCACTCACGTCCACCGCCCCCATAAGCATATCAGAAATGACACCACCCACGACTTCCTATGTCAAACCATTCAAAAGATATCGCAGAAAAAAGGGACAACCAATCAAAAGAAGGGGCGGGGCTAATTCAGGCCAATGAAGGTCAAGGACTCCATACAGAATCTGATGACACCACCCACGACTCTTTATGTCAAACAATTCAAAAGTTATAGCAGAAAATCGGGACGACCAATCAGAAGAAGGGGCGGGGCTAATTTTCACCAATTATGGTCAAGGACTCAATACTGAGTCCCATGACACCACCCACGACTCTTTATGTCAAACCTTTCAAAGGTTATGGCAGAGAAAAGTATTCTAGGGGGCGCTGTTGAGCCGTTAGGCAACGCCCATTAATGCAAACCATGAAATATCAAATTTATCACCAGGCCTGGCTTGCATGCAAAATTTGGTGACATTTGGAGATCTATCAAATATGGACCAATCAGATGAAGGGGACGAGCGCTTTTTCGCGTCTAGCGTCGCCACGGTAACACTTTTGAAAGAGAAAAGTAATGTGCGTCGTTGCAGGACAGAGACGCACATTTTGATGTAAAAAAAAAACACAAAAATTGCTGACAAAAGTTTCGGGAAGCCAGGCTCGAACTCCCGACTTCTGGCACCAAAGACCGCTATGATCTGGCTGTGCTACGTCTCAGCCGTTGCTTTTGCTTTGACTTACTGGGTTAAGAGAGACCAACAGAGCAATAAAATGTCTGGAACTTTTTTTCATAATTTTTTAAATATTTGTAAGGTATAAATATTAGTAAAACACTACTATTTCATTTATTACTCTTTCTGTAAGCATTCTACCGAGGTTCTAACCGGGCTGAGCACGGGACTATTTCTGACGTCACCACATTACAACAGCTGATCGGTCGGGGGGCGGGGCCGTCATCACCCTACTCGCCACTGATTGGTCGGGGGGCGGGGCCGTCATCACCCTACTCGCCACTGATTGGTCGGGGGGCGGGGCCGGCAGACGTTTGAATCAGGAAGCGGGAGTCAAACAATTAAAAAATTACAGCAGAAAAAAGGGACAACCAATCAGAAGAAGGGGCGGGGCTAATTAAGGCCAACGAAGCTTAAGGACTCATTACAGAGTCCCATGACACCACCCACAACTCTCTATGTCAAACCATTCAAAAGTTATGGTAGAGAAAAGTTTTCT
This sequence comes from Cololabis saira, assembly GCF_033807715.1. Classification (NCBI taxonomy): domain Eukaryota; kingdom Metazoa; phylum Chordata; class Actinopteri; order Beloniformes; family Belonidae; genus Cololabis; species Cololabis saira. The sequence continues at coordinate 47,409,042 of NC_084599.1, read as the reverse complement.
AGGGGGCGCTGTTGAGCCGTTAGGCCACGCCCATTAATGCAAACCATGAAATATCACATTTATCGCCAAGTCTGGCTTGCATGCAAAATTTGGTGACTTTTGGAGAACTATCAAATATGGACCAATCACATGAAGGGGGGGCGCGCCTTTTGGCGTCTAGCGTCGCCACGGTAACACTTTTGAAAGAGAAAAGTAATGCGTGGTGTCGCAGGATGTAGACGCACATTTTGGTGTATAACACACCTGGGTGCACGTTACGGTTCGGGCTGAATTAACTGCCGAAGGAATGGCATAAATTTCGCCAAAATGACACAATTTATTCAAAATGGCCGACGTCCTGTTCGGTTTCGGCCATGGCTCCAAGAGACTTTTCTTTAAGTTGTGCCATGATACAGGTGTGTAGCGATTTTCGTGCATGTACGTCAAACCGTATTGTGGGGCTTGAGGCACAAAGTTTTCCGGGGGGCGCTCTTGAGCCATTTTGCCACGCCCATTAATGCAAACCATGAAATATCAAATTTATCGCCAGGCCTGGCTTGCATGCCAAATTTGGTGCCTTTTGGGGAACTATCAAATATGGACCAATCAGATGAAGGGGGGGTGCGCTTGTTGGCGTCTAGCGTCGCCACGGTAACATTTTTGAAAGAGAAAAGTAATGCGTGTAGTCGCAGGATGGAGACGCACATTTTGATGTATAACACATCTGGGTTCACGATACGGTTCGGGCTGAATTAACTCTCGAAGGAATGGCATATATTGCTCCAAAATTACGCGATTAATTCAGAATGTTCAAAATGGCCGACTTCCTGTTCGGTTTAGGCCATGGCGCCAAGAGACTTTTCTTTAAGTTGTGACATGATACAGGTGTGTACCGATTTTCCTTCATGTACGTCACACCGTATTATGGGGCTTGAGGCACAAAGTTTTTTCTGTCGAACCAATCAGATGAAGGGTGGGCGCGCTTTTTGGCGTCTAGCGTCGCCACGGTAACGCTTTTGAAAGAGAAAAGTAATGCGTGTTGTCGCAGGATGGAGACGCACATTTTGATGTATAACACACCTGGGTGCACGTTACGGTTCGGGCTGAATTAACTTTCGAAGGAATGGCATAAATTTTGCCAAAATGACACGATTAATTCAAAATGGCCGACTTCCTGTTTGGTTTCGGGCATGACGGCAAGAGACTTTTCTTTAAGTTGTCCCATGATACAGGTGTGTACCGATTTTCGTGCATGTACGTCAAACCGTATTGTGGGGCTTGAGGCACAAAGTTTTCAAGGGGGCGCTGTTGAGCCATTTTGCCACACCCAATAATGCAAACCATTAAATATCAAATTTTTCGCCAGGCCTGGCTTGGGTGCAAAATTTGGTGACTTTTTGGGCATGTTAAGGGGGGCAAAAAGGCCATCACTTTGTCAGGAAAATAATAATAATAATAATAATAATAATAATAATAATAATAAAAATTCCTGCAAATACAATAGGGCCTTCGCACTGAAGGTGCTCGGGCCCTAATTAAAGCTGCAAGCAGCGATGAACGGGCCCTCGCACTCACGGCCACCGCCCCCCATAAGCATATCAGAAATGACACCACCCATGACTCTCTATGTCAAACCATTAAAAAGTTATAGCAGAAAAAAGGAACAACCAATCAGAAGAAGGGGCGGGGCTAATTCAGGCCAATGAAGGTCAAGGACTCCATAAAGAATCTGATGACACCAGCCACGACTCTCTATGTCAAACCATTCCAAAGTTATAGCAGAAAATCGGGACAACCAATCAGAAGAAGGGGCGGGGCTAATTAAGGCCAACGAAGCTTAAGGACTCATTACAGAGTCCCATGACACCACCCACAACTTCCTATGTCAAACCATTCAAAAGTTATGGCAGAGAAAAGTATTCTAGGGGGCGCTGTTGAGCCGTTAGGCAACGCCCATTAATGCAAACCATGAAATATCAAATTTATCGCCAAGTCTGTCTTGCATGCAAAATTTGGTGGCTTTTGGAGAACTATCAAATATGGACCAATTTCAAAATGGCCGACTTCCTGTTCGGTTTCGGCCATGGCTCCAAGAGAATTTTCTTTAAGTTGTGCCATGATACAGGTGTGTAGCGATTTTCGTGCATGTACGTCAAACCGTATTGTGGGGCTTGAGGCACAAAGTTTTCAAGGGGGCGCTTTTGAGCCATTTTACCACGCCCATTAATGCAAACCATGAAATATCAAATTTATCACCAGGCCGGTCTTGCATGCCAAATTTGGTGCCTTTTGGGGAACTATCAAATATGGACCAATCAGATGAAGGGGAGGTGCGCTTGTTGGTGTCTAGCGTCGCCACGGTAACACTTTTGAAAGAGAAAAGTAATGCGTTTAGTCGCAGGTTGGAGACGAACATTTTGATGTATGACACACCTGGGTGCACGTTATGGTTCGGGCTGAATTAATTCTCGAAGGAATGGCATATATTGCTCCAAAATTACAGGATTAATTCAGAATATTCAAAATGGCCGACTTCCTGTTCCGTTTCGGCCATAGCGCCAAGAGACTTTTCTTTAAGTTGCGACATGATACAGGTGTGTACCGATTTTCGTTCATGTACGTCAAAGCGTATTATGGGGCTTGAGGCGCAAAGTTTTTTCTGTCTGAACCAATCAGATGAAGGGTGGGCACGCTTTTTGGCGTCTAGCGTCGCCACGGTAACGCTTATGAAAGAGAAAAGTAATGCGTGTTGTCGCAGGATGGAGACGCACATTTTGATGTATAACACACTTGGGGGCACGTTACGGTTCGGGCTGAATTAACTTTCGAAGGAATGGCATAAATTTTGCCAAAATGACACGATTAATTCAAAATGGCCGACATCCTGTTCGGTTTCGGGCATGACGCCAAGAGACTTTTCTTTAAGTTGTGCCATGATACAGGTGTGCACCGATTTTCGTGCATGTACATCAAACCGTATCGTGGGGCTTGAGGCACAAAGTTTTCAAGGGGGCGCTGTTGAACCATTTTACCACGCCCATTAATGCAAACCATTAAATATCAAATTTTTCGCCAGGCCTGACTTGGGTGCAAAATTTGGTGACTTTTTGGGCACGTTTAGGGGGGCAAAAAGGCCTTCCTTTTGTCAGGAAAATAATAATAATAATAATTAAAGCTGCAAGCAGCAATGAACGGGCCCTCGCACTCACGGCCACCGCCCCCCATAAGTATCAGAAATGACGCCACCCACGAATTCCTATGTCAAACCATTGAAAAGTTATAGCAGAAAAAAGGGACAACCAATCAGAAGAAGGGGCGGGGCTAATTCAAGCCAATGAAGGTCAAGGACTCCATACAGAATCTGATGACACCACCCACGACTCTCTATGTCAAACCATTCCAAAGTTATAGCAGAAAATCGGGACAACCAATCAGAAGAAGGGGCGGGGCTAATTAAGGCCAACGAAGCTTAAGGACTCATTACAGAGTCCCATGACACCACCCACGACTTCCTATGTCAAACCATTCAAAAGTTATAGCAGAAAAAAGGGACAACCAATCAGAAGAAGGGGCGGGGCTAATTCAAGCCAATGAAGGTCAAGGACTCCATACAGAATCTTATGACACCACCCACGACTTCCTATGTCAAACCATTGAAAAGTTATAGCAGAAAAAAGGGACAACCAATCAGAAGAAGGGGCGGGGCTAATTCAAGCCAATGAAGGTCAAGGACTCCATACAGAATCTGATGACGCCACCCACGACTCTCTATGTCAAACCATTCCAAAGTTATAGCAGAAAATCGGGACAACCAATCAGAAGAAGGGGCGGGGCTAATTAAGGCCAACGAAGCTTAAGAACTCATTACAGAGTCCCATGACACCACCCACGACTCTCTATGTCAAACCATTCAAAAGTTATGGCAGAGAAAAGTATTCTAGGGGGCGCTGTTGAGCCGTTAGGTCACGCCCATTAATGCAAACCATAAAATATCAAATGTATCGCCAAGTCTGGCTTGCATGCAAAATTTGGTGACTTTTGGAGAACTATCAAATATGGACCAATCACATGAAGGGGGGGCGCGCCTTTTGGCGTCTAGCGTCGCCACGGTAACACTTTTGAAAGAGAAAAGTAATGCGTGGTGTCGCAGGATGTAGACGCACATTTTGATGTATAACACACCTGGGGGCACGTTACGGTTCGGGCTGAATTAACTGCCGAAGGAATGGCATAAATTTCGCCAAAATGACACAATGTATTCAAAATGGCCGACATCCTGTTCGGTTTCGGCCATGGCTCCATGAGACTTTTCTTTAAGTTGTGCCATGATACAGGTGTGTAGCGATTTTCGTGCATGTACGTCAAACCGTATTGTGGGGCTTGAGGCACAAAGTTTTCCGGGGGGCGCTGTTGAGCCATTTTGCCACGCCCATTAATGCAAACCATAAAATATCAAATTTTTCGCCAGGCCTGGTTTGCGTGCAAAATTTGGTGACTTTTTGGGCACGTTTAGGGGGGAAAAAAGGCCCTCCTTTCGTCAGAAAAATAATAATAATAATAATAACGCGAAGAATTCCTACAGATACAATAGGGCCTTCGCACTGAAGGTGCTCGGGCCCTAATAATAATAAAAATTCCTGCAAATACAATAGGGCCTTCGCACTGCAAGTGCTCGGGCCCTAATTAAAGCTGCAAGCGGCCACCGCCCCCCATAAGCATATCAGAAATGACACCACCCACGACTTCCTATGTTAAACCATTCAAAAGTTATAGCAGAAAAAAGGGACAACCAATCAGAAGAAGGGGCGGGGCTAATTCAGGCCAACGAAGCTTAAGAACTCATTACAGAGTCCCATGACACCACCCACGACTTCCTATGTCAAAACATTCAAATGTTATAGCAGGAAATAGGGACAACCAATCAGAAGAAGGGGCGGGGCTAATTTTCACCAATTATGGTCAAGGCCACGCCACGCCCATTAATGCAAACCATGAAAAATCTAATTTATTGCCAGGCCTGGCTTGCATGCAAAATTTGGTGACTTTTGGAGAACTATCAAATATGGACCAATCAGATGAAGGTGACGCGCACTTTTTCGCGTCTAGCGTCGCCACGGTAACACTTTTGAAAGAGAAAAGTAATGCGCGTAGTCGCAAGATGTAGACGCACATTTTGATGTATAACACACCTGGGTGCACGTTACGGTTCGGGCCGTATTAATTGCCGAAGGAATGGCATAAATTGCGGCAAAATTACACAATAAATTCAAAATGGCTGACTTCCTGTTCGGTTTCGGCCATGGCGCCAAGAGACTTTTCTTTAAGTTGCGACATGATACAGGTGTGTACCGATTTTCATGTATGTACTAGGGTTGTCACGATACTAAATTTCTGTTTCGATACCGATACCAATATGTATTTCGATACTTTTCGATACTTTTCGATACTTTTTGTAAAAAGGTGGAACTCTCTCAATGTCAATATTTTCCTTTATTTTAAAGCAGACTTTGGGAACAATAACAACAATAAATAAAATAAATAATTGGCATGGGATATTAAAATGTTCAAACCTTTAGAACAGTGTGAACAAGTAAAATAAAGCAATGCCATTCAAATTAAAGTCACGATGTTAAATAAAATACTGTAGCAGCAAAAACTCCTGCTTCTGAGTGGGTGGTGTCACCCTCTCTGAGCCAGGAGCACTGGACTTCTGTAATTGGGGGAGGGAGGGGGTACAGTATTTTAATTAACATGGTCATTTTAATTTGAATTCCATTGCTTTATTTTACTTGTTCTCATTGTTCAAAAGGTTTGTGTTTTGAAACTATAGGCCACATGAAACATTAAATGGGCATAACTAGAAAAATAAATTGAGGATCATTCTATTATCTACAGGACTGTCTCAGAAAATTAGAATATTGTGATTTTCTGTTATGCAATTACAAAAACAAAAATGTCATACATTCTGGATTCATTACAAATCAACTGAAATATTGCAAGCCTTTTATTATTTTAATATTGCTGATCATGACTTACAGCTTAAGAAAACTCAAATATCCTATCTCAAAAAATTAGAATATTCTGGGAATCTTAATCTTAAACTGTAAACCATAATCAGCAATATTAAAATAATAAAAGGCTTGCAATATTTCAGTTGATTTGTAATGAATCCAGAATGTATGACATTTTTGTTTTTTTAATTGCATTACAGAAAATAAAGAACTTTATCACAATATTCTAATTTTCTGAGACAGTCCTCTAGGATAGGATTAGATATTGTAGGCTAGTGGAATGTTTTACAAAAGTGTGTTTTAATATATAATATTAATTAATATAATTCATTGCCTTAATGGTTTATAATATATATGAAACATTAAATAATATTAAAATATAAAACATATATTAAAGTTATATTCTAGTGTGTGGAATTTATTTAAATATTTTAAGAATGTATTTTTTTTTTTAATATTTTAAAAATTGCATTTATTAACCATGGACATGTTTTAACTCTCTGTATAGGCTGCTTTAGGTTTACTACGGGCTGGGAGAGGCTCTGTACTTCTTTCATTGACATTTCAGTGCAGTGAACTGGTGAACAAAGTTATCAGCTGTCGTTCTTGACTGAAGTCGTGGAAGAAGTCCGCGTGGTTGTCCTTTAAACGTTTGGACAAGTTTGAAGTGTTGCCTCCTTTTGCGAGACACGCGTTGTAGCAGCGCTTGCACTGCGGTGCATCTGGTTCTGTGGTTCGCCCTTATCGCTCGGTTTGAACCCGAAATATTTCCACACCATACTTCGGGCCCCCATTTTGTCCAAGGGTACGGGCTTTTCTGCAGCTGCCATCTCTTTTTATATCAATTTTATTTCAACCCGCTCTGTCTGTCTAATAACACGCGACTTCTCGTTTCTCTCTCCTCCGCATGCGAGTGGGAGGGGGAGGCGGCTCTGCTTCTGCAACTACGTCACACTCGCGGACCTCGCCGTGCTTAAAGAGACAGGCTCCAATTTACCAATTCGTTTGCATAGAAAAAATATATAAAAGTACCGTTTGTTTTTAAATGCTGGTATAGTACCGTTTTCAAAACTCTAGTACCGCGGTACTATACTGGTACCGGTATACCGTGCAACCCTAGTATGTACGTCAAACCGTATTGTGGGGCTTGAGGCACAAAGTTTTCCGGGGGGCGCTGTTGAGCCATTTTGCCACGCCCATTAATGCAAACCATGAAATATCAAAATTATCACCAGGCCTGGCTTGCATGCCAAATTTGGTGCCTTTTGGGGAACTATCAAATATGGACCAATCAGATGAAGGGGGGGCGTGCTTTTTGGCGTCTAGCGTCGCCACGGTAACACTTTTGAAAGAGAAAAGTAATGCGCGTAGTCGCAGGATGGAGACGCATATTTTGTTGTATAACACACCTGGGTGCACGTTACGGTTCGGGCCGTATTAATTCTCGAAGGAATGGCATATATTGCTCAAAAATTACGTGATTAATTCAGAATGTTCAAAATGGCCGACTTCCTGTTCGGTTTCGGCCATGGCGCCAAGAGACTTTTCTTTAAGTTGCGACATGATACAGGTGTGTACCGATTTTTGTTCATGTACGTCAAACCGTATTATGGGGCTTGAGGCACAAAGTTTTTTCTGTCTGAACCAATCAGATGAAGGGTGGGCGCGCTTTTTGGCGTCTAGCGTCGCCACGGTAATGCTTTTGAAAGAGAAAAGTAATGCGTGGTGTCGGAGGATGGAGACGCACATTTTGATGTATAACACACTTGGGGGCACGTTACGGTTCGGGCCGTATTAACTGCCGAAGGAATGGCATGAATTTCGCCAAAATGACACGATTAATTCAAAATGGCCGACATCCTGTTCGGTTTCGGGCTTGACTCCAAGAGACTTTTCTTTAAGTTGTGCCATGATACAGGTGTGTACCGATTTTCGTGCATGTACGTCAAACCGTATCGTGGGGCTTGAGGCACAAAGTTTTCCGGGGGGCGCTGTTGAGCCATTTTGCCACGCCCATTAATGCAAACCATTAAATATCAAATTTTTCGCCAGGCCTGGTTTGCCTGCAAAATTTGGTGACTTTTTGGGCACGTTTAGGGGGGCAAAAAGGCCCTCCTTTCGTCAGAAAAATAATAACGCGAAGAATTCCTACAGATACAATAGGGCCTTCGCACTGAAGGTGCTCGGGCCCTAATTAAAGCTTCAAGCAGCGATGAACGGGCCCTCGCACTCACGGCCACCGCTTCCCATAAGCATATCAGAAATGACACCACCCACGACTTCCTATGTCAAAACATTCAAATGTTATAGCAGAAAAAAGGGACAACCAATCAGAAGAAGGGGCGGGGCTAATTAAGGCCAACGAAGCTCAAGGACTCCATACAGAGTCCCATGACACCACCCACAACTTCCTATGTCAAACCATTCAAAAGTTATGGCAGAGAAAAGTATTCTAGGGGGCGCTGTTGAGCCGTTAGGCCACGCCCATTAATGCAAACCATGAAATATCAAATTTATCGCCAAGTCTGTCTTGCATGCCAAATTTGGTGACTTTTGGAGAACTATCAAATATGGACCAATGAGATTTCAAAATGGCCGAATTCCTGTTCGGTTTCGGCCATGGCTCCAAGAGACTTTTCTTTAAGTTGTGCAATGATACAGGTGTGTAGCGATTTTCGTGCATGTACATCAAACCGTATTGTGGGGCTTGAGGCACAAAGTTTTCCGGGGGGCGCTGTTGAGCCATTTTGCCACGCCCATTAATGCAAACCATGAAATATTACATTTATCGCCAGGCCTGGCTTGCGTGCCAAATTTGGTGCCTTTAGGGGAACTATCAAATATGGACCAGTCAGATGAAGGGGGGGTGCGCTTGTTGGCGTCTAGCGTCGCCACGGTAACACTTTTGAAAGAGAAAAGTAATGCGTGTAGTCGCAGGATGGAGACGCACATTTTGATGTATAACACATCTGGGTTCACGATACGGTTCGGGCCGTATTAATTCTCGAAGGAATGGCATATATTGCCCCAAAATTACGCGATTAATTCAGAATGTTCAAAATGGCCGACTTCCTGTTCGGTTTCGGCCATGGTGCCAAGAGACTTTTCTTTTAGTTGCGACATGATAAAGAAGTGTACTGATTTTTGTTCATGTACGTCAAACCGTATTATGGGGCTAGAGGCGCAAAGTTTTTTCTGTCTGAACCAACCAGATGAAGGGTGGGCGCGCTTTTTGGCGTCTAGCGTCGCCACGGTAACGCTTTTGAAAGAGAAAAGTAATGCGTGGTGTCGGAGGATGGAGACGCACATTTTGATGTATAACACACTTGGGGGAACGTTACGGTTCGGGCCGTATTAACTGCCGAAGGAAGGCATAAATTTCGCCAAAATGACACGATTAATTCAAAATGTCCGACTTCCTGTTCGGTTTCTGGACATGACGCCAAGAGACTTTTCTTTAAGTTGCGCCATGATACAGGTGTGTACCAATTTTCGTGCATGTACGACAAACCGCATTGTGGGGCTTGAGGCACAAAGTTTTCAAGGGGGCGCTGTTGAGCCATTTTGCCACGCCCATTAATGCAAACCATTAAATATCAAATTTTTCGCCAGGCCTGACTTGCATGCAAAATTTGGTGACTTTTTGGGCACGTTTAGGGGGGCAAAAAGGCCTTCCTTTTGTCAGAACAATAAGAAGAAGAAGAATTAAAGCTGCAAGCAGCGATGAACGGGCCCTCGCACTCACGGCCACCGCCCCCCATAAGCATATCAGAAAAGACACCACCCACGACTTCCTATGTCAAACCATTCAAAAGATATAGCAGAAAAAAGGGACAACCAATCAGAAGAAGGGGCGGGGCTAATTCAGGCCAACGAAGGTCAAGGACTCCATACAGAATCTGATGACACCACCCACGACTCTCTATGTCAAACCATTCAAAAGTTATAGCAGAAAATCGGGACAAACTATCAGAAGAAGGGGCGGGGCTAATTAAGGCCAACGAAGCTTAAGAACTCAGTACATAGTCCCATGACACCACCCAGGACTCTCTATGTCAAACCATTCCAATGTTATAGCAGGAAATCGGGACAACCAATCAGAAGAAGGGGCGGGGCTAATTAAGGCTAACGAAGCTTAAGGACTCATTACAGAGTCCCATGACACCACCCACAATTTCCTATGTCAAACCATTCAAAAGTTATGGCAGATACAAGTATTCTAGGGGGCGTTGTTGAGCCGTTAGGCCACGCCCATTAATGCAAACCATGAAATATCAAATTTATCACCAGGACTGGCTTGCAGGTAAATTTGGTGACTTTTGGAGAACTATCAAATATGGACCAATCAGATGAAGGGGAGGCGCGCTTTTTGGCATCTAGCGTCGTCACGGTAACACTTTTGAAAGAGAAAAGTAATGCGCGTAGTCGCAAGATGGAGACGCACATTTTGATGTATAACACACCTGGGTGCACATTACGGTTCGGGCCGTATTAATTGCCGAAGGAATGGCATAAATTGCGCCAAATTTACACAATTATTTCAAAATGGCCAACTTCCTGTTCGGTTTCGGCCATGGCTCCAAGAGACTTTTCTTTAAGTTGTGACATGATACAGGTGTGTACCGATTTTTGTGCATGTACGTCAAACCGTATTGTGGGTCTTGAGTCACAAAGTTTTCCGGGGGGCGCTGTTGAGCCATTTTGCCACGCCCATTAATACAAACCATGAAATATCAAATTTATCGCCAGGCCTGGCTTGCATGCAAAATTTGGTGACTTTTGGGGAACTATTAAATATGGACCAATCAGATGAAGGGGGGGTGCGCTTTTTGGCGTCTAGTGTCGCCACGGTAACACTTTTGAAAGAGAAAAGTAATGCGTGTAGTCGCAGGATGGAGACGCACATTTTGATGTATAACACACCTGGGTGCACGTTACGGTTCGGGCCGTATTAATTCTCGAAGGAATGGCTCATATTGCTCCAAAATTACGCGATTAATTCAGAATGTTCAAAATGGCCGACTTCCTGTTCGGTTTCGGCCATGGCGCCAAGAGACTTTTCTTTAAGTTGCGACATGATAAAGAAGTGTACCGATTTTCGTTCATGTACGTCAAACCGTATTATGGGGCTTGAGGCGCAAAGTTTTTTCTGTCTGAACCAACCAGATGAAGGGTGGGCGCGCTTTTTGGCGTCTAGCGTCGCCACGGTAACGCTTTTGAAAGAGAAAAGTAATGCGTGTTGTCGCAGGATGTAGACGCACATTTTGATTTATAACACACCTGGGTGCACGTTACGGTTCAGGCCGTATTAACTGTCGAAGGAATGGCATAAATTGCGCCAAAGTGACACGATTAATTCAAAATGGCTGACTTCCTGTTCGATTTCGGCCATGTCGCCAAGAGACTTTTCTTTAAGTTGTGTACTGATACAGGTGTGTAGCGATTTCCGTGCATGTACGTCAAACCGTATCGTGGGGCTTGAGGCACAAAGTTTTCAAGGGGGCGCTGTTGAGCCATTTTGCCACGCCCATTAATGTAAACCATTAAATATCAAATTTTTCGCCAGGCCTGACTTGCATGCAAAATTTGGTGACTTTTTGGGCACGTTTAGGGGGGCAAAAAGGCCCTCCTTTCGTCAGAAGAAAGAAAGAAAAAAGAAAAAAGAAAAAAGAAAAAAGACAAATTCCTACAGATACAATAGGGCCTTCGCACTGAAGGTGCTCGGGCCCTAATTAAAGCTGCAAGCAGCGATGAACGGGCCCTCGCACTCACGGCCACCACCCCCATAAGCATATCAGAAATGACACCACCCACGACTATGTCAAACCATTCAAAAGTTATAGCAGAAAAAAGGGACAACCAATCAGAAGAAGGGGCGGGGCTAATTCAGGCCAATGAAGGTCAAGGACTCCATACAGAATCTGATGACACCACCCACGACTCTCTATGTCAAACCATTCCAAAGTTATAGCAGAAAATCGGGACAACCAATCAGAAGAAGGGGCGGGGCTAATTAAGGCCAACGAAGCTTAAGAACTCATTACAGAGTCCCATGACACCACCCACGACTTCCTATGTCAAACCATTCCAAAGTTATAGCAGAAAAAAGGGACAACCAATCAGAACAAGGGGCGGGGCTAATTAAGGCCAACGAAGCTCAAGGACTCCATAACGAATCTGATGATACCACCCACGACTCTCTATGTCAAACCATTCAAAAGTTATAGCAGAATATCGGGACAACCGATCAGAAGAAGGGGCGGGGCTAATTAAGGCCAACGAAGCTCAAGGACTCCATAACGAATCTGATGATACCACCCACGACTCTCTATGTCAAACCATTCAAAAGTTATAGCAGAAAATCGGGACAACCAATCAGAAGAAGGGGCGGGGCTAATTAAGGCCAACGAAGCTCAAGGACTCCATACAGAGTCCCATGACACCACCCACAACTTCCTATGTCAAACCATTCAAAAGTTATGGCAGAGAAAAGTATTCTAGGGGGCGCTGTTGAGCCGTTAGGCCACGCCCATTAATGCAAACCATGAAATATCAAATTTATCGCCAAGTCTGTCTTGCATGCCAAATTTGGTGACTTTTGGTGAACTATCAAATATGGACCAATCAGATTTCAAAATGGCCGACTTCCTGTTCGGTTTCGGCCATGGCTCCAAGAGACTTTTCTTTAAGTGGTGAAATGATACAGGTGTGTAGCGATTTTCGTGCATGTACATCAAACTGTATTGTGGGGCTTGAGGCACAAAGTTTTCCGGGGGGCGCTGTTGAGCCATTTTGCCACGCCCATTAATGCAAACCATGAAATATTAAATGTATCGCCAGGCCTGGCTTGCGTGCCAAATTTGGTGCCTTTTGGGGAACTATCAAATATGGACCAATCAGATGAAGGGGGGGTGCGCTTGTTTGCGTCTAGCGTTGCCACGGTAACACTTTTGAAAGAGAAAAGTAATGCGTGTAGTCGCAGGATGGAGACGCACATTTTGATGTATAACACATCTGGGTTCACAATACGGTTCGGGCTGAATTAACTCTCGAAGGAATGGCATATATTGCTCCAAAATTACGCAATTAATTCAGAATGTTCAAAATGGCCGACTTCCTGTTCGGTTTCAATTCAATTCAATTTTATTTATATAGCGTCTAATACAACAGAGTTGTCTCTAGACGCTTTACAGAGACCCATACCCAGAACATGACCCCCGAGCAGTTATTACATAAACAATGGCAGGTAAAAACTCCCCTAGTGGGAAAAAAACCTTAAGCCAAACAGTGGCAAGGAAAAACTCCCCTTTAGGAGGGAAGAAACCTTGAGCAGGACCAGGCTCATCAGGGGGGACCCTCCTGCCGAGGGCCAGACTGGTGGGTCAGGGACGGCAACAGCACAGCAGGCAGGTGGAAGCAGCAACGGGATGACCGGGGGTGGGGACCGCAGGCCAGCACACAGCTCCCGAAGCTCCGGCCCAATCAGCAAGTCCCAGGTTGGGGTGCAGGGTCAGGAAAAGACTTGTGCTCCGTAAGTCTTTTCCTGACCATATGGTTTCGGCCATAGCGCCAAGAGACTTTTCTTTTAGTTGCGACATGATACAGGAGTGTACCAATTTTCGTTCATGTACGTCAAACCGTATTATGGGGCTTGAGGCGCAAAGTTTTTTCTGTCTGAACCAACCAGATGAAGGGTTGGCGCGCTTTTTGGCGTCTAGCGTCGCCACGGTAACGCTTTTGAAAGAGAAAAGTAATGCGTGTGGTCGCAGGAGGGAGACGCACATTTTGATGTATAATACACCTGGGTGCACATTACGGTTCGGGCTGAATTAACTGCCGAAGGAATGGCATCAATTGCGCCAAAGTGACACGTTTAATTCAAAATGGCCGAGTTCCTGTTCGGTTTCGGGCATGACGGCAAGATACTTTTCTTTAAGTTGTCCCATGATACAGGTGTGTACCGATTTTCGTGCATGTACGTCAAACCGTATCGTGGGGCTTGAGGCACAAAGTTTTCAAGGGGGCGCTGTTGAGCCATTTTGCCACGCCCATTAATGCAAACCATTAAATATCAAATTTTTCGCCAGGCCTGACTTGCATGCAAAATTTGGTGACTTTTTGGGCATGTTAAGGGGGGCAAAAAGGCCCTCCTTTCGTCAGAAGAACAAAAGAAAAAAGAAAAATTCCTACAGATACAATAGGGCTTTCGCACTGAAGGTGCTCGGGCCCTAATAATGACAATAGAATGTTGGAATACAACGTTGTGTGAACCTCACACTAACTTCAGGTGTCTGCTATCACTGGCAAAGAGGAACGATGCTCACCTCCACCACTTTTTTTGCAGATTCGTGGAAGATGAATGATTTAAAATGTAAGAGTATTTTTCTGTATTAGTTACAACTGAACGATATTCTGAGCTACTAGACCACGCTTCCACATAGACATCAACATTTATCTATGTGGAAGCGTGATCTGGCAGGGTATTTTCATCTGTCAAATCATCCTACCTGCCAATATCTATGTGGAAGCGTGATTTGAAAGGGTTTTTTCTTCCGCCGAAGCGTCGTGCACATAGATCTATGTGGAAGCACATTCTGACTTCCTGCTGATAAATCGTCTATTTGCATGAAAAAACCTTTGAACAGACGTGTTATTGGGACAGAAACACGTGACATGAATGGACTTTACATGTCTAGACTGTCGTCCTCATCACTGACTTTATTGAAATCAGCACAAACTCAGACTTTTCTGATCATCAAGTCAATAATACTGAAGAGAAAGATACGCAGACTATTGATCACATGTGTGACATAATATGAACATCTGCCTTCATAAAGTCCATCACCTTTCTAACTCTCATCTGTATGGAGCATTTAGAATGATGAAAATGATGATGAATTGTAATTAATCTGTAAAATGATGAAGATGATGCTGTATTGTAATTTATCTGTAAAATGATGAAGATGATGCTGAATTGTAATGTATGTTTTATTCTTTATTCAGATTGGAGAACTGCAGTCTGTCAGAGATCAGCTGTTCTTCTCTGGTCTCAGCTCTGAAGTCCAACCCCTCCCATCTGAAACTTCTGAACCTGAGTGGGAACCAGAACCTGCAGGATTCAGGAGTGAAACATCTGTGTGGATTTCTGGAGAGTCCAGACTGCAGACTGAAGACTCTGAGGTCAGACATGTTTTAGTTGTGTGTTCAGATTAATCTGATGTGAAAGTTGTGTTGACACTAACCTGCAGACATCAGGATGATCTTCTACTGATCCACACTGACCATCTGACTGCTCTGAGTTCTTCTTCTCTGCTTTAGTTAGGGCCCGAGCACCTTCAGTGCGAAGGCCCTATTGTATCT
Source organism: Cololabis saira (assembly GCF_033807715.1). Classification (NCBI taxonomy): domain Eukaryota; kingdom Metazoa; phylum Chordata; class Actinopteri; order Beloniformes; family Belonidae; genus Cololabis; species Cololabis saira. The sequence goes on along the minus strand of NC_084599.1, from coordinate 47,393,692 downwards.
GTAGGAATTCTTCGCGTTATTATTATTAGGGCCCGAGCACTTACAGTGCGAAGGCCCTATTGTATCTGTAGGAATTCTTCGCGTTATTAGGGCCCGAGCACTTACAGTGCGAAGGCCCTATTGTATCTGTAGGAATTTTTCTTTCTTTCTTTCTTTTTCTTCTGACGAAAGGAGGGCCTTTAACCCCCTAAACGTGCCCAAAAAGTCACCAAATTTTGCATGCAAGTCAGGCCTGGCGAAAAATTTGATATTTAATGGTTTGCATTAATGGGCGTGGCAAAATGGCTCAACAGCGCCCCCTTGAAAACTTTGTGCCTCAAGCCCCACAATGCGATTTGTCGTACATGCACGAAAATCGGTACACACCTGTATCATGGCGCAACTTAAAGAAAAGTCTCTGGGCGTCATGTCGAGAAACCGAACAGGAAGTAGGCCATTTTGAATTAATCGTGTCATTTTGATGAAATGTATGCCTTCCTTCGGCAGTTAATACGGCCCGAACCGTAACGTGCACCCAGGTGTGTTATACATCAAAATGTGCGTCTCCATCCTCCGACACCACGCATTACTTTTCTCTTTCAAAAGCGTTACCGTGGCGACGCTAGACGCCAAAAAGCGTGCCCACCCTTCATCTGGTTGGTTCAGACAGAAAAAAATTTGCGCCTCAAGCCCCATAATACGCTTTGACGTACATGAACGAAAATTGGTACACACCTGTATCATGTCGCAACTAAAAGAAAAGTCTCCTGGCGCCATGGCCGAAACCGAACAGGAAGTCGGCCATTTTGAATATTCAATTCAATTCAATTCAATTCAATTTTATTTATATAGCGTCTAATACAACAGAGTTGTCTCTAGACGCTTTACAGAGACCCATACCCAGAACATGACCCCCGAGCAGTTATTACATAAACAATGGCAGGTAAAAACTCCCCTAGTGGGAGAAAAACCTTAAGCCAAACAGTGGCAAGGAAAAACTCCCCTTTAGGAGGGAAGAAACCTTGAGCAGGACCAGGCTCATCAGGGGGGACCCTCCTGCCGAGGGCCAGACTGGTGGGTCAGGGACGGCAACAGCACAGCAGGCAGGTGGAAGCAGCAACGGGATGACCGGGGGTGGGGACCGCAGGCCAGCACACAGCTCCCGAAGCTCCGGCCCAATCAGCAAGTCCCAGGTTGGGGTGCAGGGTCAGGAAAAGACTTGTGCTCCGTAATGCAAGCTACAAGCCACCCATGGCCACCTGCAGGACAAAAGAGAGAAAAGGGAGGAGAAGGGGGGGGCAGCAACGGGATGACCAGGGGTGGGGACCGCAGGCCAGCACGCAGCTCCCGAAATATTCTGAATTAATTGCGTAATTTTGGATCAATATATGCCATTCCTTTGAGAGTTAATTCAGCCCGAACCGTATCGTGAACCCAGGTGTGTTATACATCAAAATGAGCGTCTCCATCCTGCGACTACACGCATTACTTTTCTCTTTCAAAAGTGTTACCGTGGCGACGCTAGACGCCAACAAGCGCACCCCCCCTTCATCTGATTGGTCCATATTTGATAGTTCCCCAAAAGGCACCAAATTTGGCATGCAAGCCAGGCCTGGCGATAAATTTGATATTTAATGGTTTGCATTAATGGGCGTTGCAAAATGGCTCAACAGCGCCCCCTTGGAAACTTTGTGCCTCAAGCCCCACAATGCGATTTGTCGTACATGCACGAAAATCGGTACACACCTGTATCATGGCACAACTTAAAGAAAAGTCTCTTAGAGCCATGGCCGAACCCGAACAGGATGTCGGCCATTTTGAATAAATTGTGTCATTTTGGCGAAGTTTATGCCATTCCTTCGGCAGTTAATTCAGCCCGAACCGTAACGTGCACCCAGGTGTGTTATACATCAAAATGTGCGTCTACATCCTGCGACACCACGCATTACTTTTCTCTTTCAAAAGTGTTACCGTGGCGACGCTAGACGCCAAAAGGCGCGCACCCCCTTCATGTGATTGGTCCATATTTGATAGTTCTCCAAAAGTCACCAAATTTTGCATGCAAGCCAGGCCTGGTGATAAATTTGATATTTCATGGTTTGCATTAATGGGCGTGGCCTAACGGCTCAACAGCGCCCCCTAGAATACTTTTATCTGCCATAACCTTTGAATGGTTTGACATAGGAAGTTGTGGGTGGTGTCATGGGACTCTGTAATGAGTCCTTAAGCTTCGTTGGCCTAAATTAGCCCCGCCCCTTCTTCTGATTGGTTGTCCTGATTTTCTGCTATAACATTGGAATGGTTTGACATAGAGAGTCGTGGGTGGTGTCATCAGATTCTGTATGGAGTCCTTGACCTTCATTGGCCTGAATTAGCCCCGCCCCTTCTTCTGATTGGTTGTCCCTTTTTTCTGCTATAACTTTTGAATGGTTTGACATAGGAAGTCGTGGGTGGTGTCTTTTCTGATATGCTTATGGGGGGCGGTGGCCGTGAGTGCGAGGGCCCGTTCATCGCTGCTTGCAGCTTTAATTATTATTATTATTTTTCTGACGAAAGGAGGGCCTTTTTGCCCCCCTAAACGTGCCCAAAAGGTCACCAAATTTTGCATGCAAGCCAGGCCTGGCGAAAAATTTTATATTTAATGGTTTGCATTAATGGGCGTGGCAAAATGGCTCAACAGCGCCCCCTTGAAAACTTTGTGCCTCAAGCCCCACGATACGGTTTGACGTACATGCATGAAAATCGGTACACACCTGTATCATGGCGCAACTTAAAGAAAAGTCTCTTGGTGCCATGCCCGAAACCGAACAGGATGTCGGCCATTTTGAATTAGTCGTGTCATTTTGGCGAAATTTATGCCATTCCTTCGAAAGTTAATTCAGCCCGAACCGTAACGTGCCCCCAAGTGTGTTATACATCAAAATGTGCGTCTCCATCCTGCGACAACACGCATTACTTTTCTCTTTCAAAAGCGTTACCGTGGCCGCGGTAGACGCCAAAAAGCGTGCCCACCCTTCATCTGATTGGTTCAGACAGAAAAAACTTTGCGCCTCAAGCCCCATAATACGCTTTGACGTACATGAACGAAAATCGGTACACACCTGTATCATGTCGCAACTTAAAGAAAAGTCTCTTGGCGCTGTGGCCGAAACCGAACAGGAAGTCGGCCATTTTGAACATTCTGAATTAATCGCGTAATTTTGGAGCAATATATGCCATTCCTTCGAGAATTAATACAGCCCGAACCGTATCGTGAACCCAGATGTGTTATACATCAAAATGTGTGTCTACATCCTGCGACTACACGCATTACTTTTCTCTTTCAAAAGTGTTACCGTGGCGACGCTAGACGCCAACAAGCGCACCCCCCCTTCATCTGATTGGTCCATATTTGATAGTTCCCTAAAAGGCACCAAATTTGGCATGCAAGCCATGCCTGGCGATCAATTTAATATTTCATGGTTTGCATTAATGGGCGTGGCAAAATGGCTCAACAGCGCCCCCCGGAAAACTTTGTGCCTCAAGCCCCACAATACGGTTTGATGTACATGCACGAAAATCGCTACACACCTGTATCATGGCCCAACTTAAAGAAAAGTCTCTTGGAGCCATGGCCGAAACCGAACAGGAAGTCGGCCATTTTGAAATCTGATTGGTCCATATTTGATAGTCCTCCAAAAGTCACCAAATTTGGCATGCAAGACAGACTTGGCGATAAATTTGATATTTCATGGTTTGCATTAATGGGCGTGGCAAAATGGCTCAATAGCGCCCCCTAGAATACTTTTCTCTGCCATAACTTTTGAATGGTTTGACATAGGAAGTTGTGGGTGGTGTCATGGGACTCTGTATGGAGTCCTTGAGCTTCGTTGGCCTTAAGTAGCCCCGCCCCTTCTTCTGATTGGTTGTCCCGATTTTCTGCTATAACTTTGGAATGGTTTGACATAGAGAGTGGTGGCTGGTGTCATCAGATTCTTTATGGAGTCCTTGACCTTCATTGGCCTGAATTAGCCCCGCCCCTTCTTCTGATTGGTTGTCCCTTTTTTCTGCTATAACCTTTTAATGGTTTGACATAGGAAGTCGTGGGTGGTGTCATGGGACTCTGTAATGAGTTCTTAAGCTTCGTTGGCCTTAATTAGCCCCGCCCCTTCTTCTGATTGGTTGTCCCGATTTTCTGCTATAACTTTGGAATGGTTTGACATAGAGAGTCGTGGGTGGTGTCATCAGATTCTGTATGGAGTCCTTGACCTTCATTGGCCTGAATTAGCCCCGCCCCTTCTTCTGATTGGTTGTCCCTTTTTTCTGCTATAACTTTTGAATGGTTTGACATAGGAAGTCGTGGGTGGTGTCATTTCTGATATGCTTATGGGGGGCGGTGGCCGTGAGTGCGAGGGCCCGTTCATCGCTGCTTGCAGCTTTAATTTCATCTTAAACTTCCTCTTCTGATTTATTACATAAAACTAAACATGTGAATGTGTCAGACAGGAACAAATGAAGAACCAGAGATGTGTCTGAACCTGGAATAAAACATCTGAACAAACATGAATTAACTTTACAGCTAATACGTTCAGAAATGTCATCCAGATGTTAATAAACTGAGAGAGTCTGACAGACAATAGTGGACAGACTGAATGTGTAGTCGTCCAATATATGAGTTATAGAGCTCATTTACTAAATAACTTCTTACTGTGGCTGAAATCAGTCAAACCAACGTTGGCTTCCTTTAACTACCGTTAAATTTCATTTTAACAAATACAAATTTACCCAATATGAAACTCTAAACGTGGAAAAACATATTTTTCTATGTTTTTAATATTATTCCTCAATATGTCTGTAAAACTAAATATAAATCCATGTGTTGAAGTAAGTAAACTGAAATAAAGCTGCTGTGTAGACGATGAGTTTCCTTCATCAGCAACAAAACATCCAACAAGAACATCAGAAACTTTGTGTTGAAACAATGTCGTCACTCAATCAACTTTTTCAGAGAAAATGTTTGAAAAAACTCCTAAACAGACAAATATGTTCTGATTGATGAAGAAATGTCTCCTTAAAAACATGGAAATGATGAATATTGTTCATTTATTCATGATTAATGGAAAAAGACACTTATTAGGGCCCGAGCACCTTCAGTGCGAAGGCCCTATTGTATCTGTAGGAAATTTTTTTTTTTTTTCTTTTTTCGTTCTTCTGACGAAAGGAGGGCCTTTTTGCCCCCCTAAACGTGCCTAAAAAGTCACCAAATTTTGCATGCAAGTCAGGCCTGGCGAAAAATTTGATATTTAATGGTTTGCATTAATGGGCGTGGCAAAATGGCTCAACAGCGCCCCCTTGAAAACTTTGTGCCTCAAGCCCCACGATACGGTTTGACGTACATGCACGAAAATCGGTACACACCTGTATCATGGCGCAACTGAAAGAAAAGTCTCTTGGCGTCATGCCCTAAACCGAACAGGAAGTCGGCCATTTTGAATTAGTCGTGTCATTTTGGCGAAATTTATGCCATTCCTTCGAAAGTTAATTCAGCCCGAACCGTAACGTGCCCCCAAGTGTGTTATACATCAAAATGTGCGTCTCCATCCTGCGACAACACGCATTACTTTTCTCTTTCAAAAGCGTTACCGTGGCCGCGGTAGACGCCAAAAAGCGCACCCACCCTTCATCTGATTGGTTCGACAGAAAAAACTTTGTGCCTCAAGCCCCAAAATACGGTTTGACGTACATGAACGAAAATCGGTACACACCTGTATCATGTCGCAACTAAAAGAAAAGTCTCTTGGCGCCATGGCCGAAACCTAACAGGAAATCGGCCATTTTGAACATTCTGAATTAATCGCGTAATTTTGGAGCAATATATGCCATTCCTTCGAGAATTAATTCAGTCCGAACCGTATCGTGAACCCAGATGTGTTATACATCAAAATGTGCGTCTCCATCCTGCGACTACACGCATTACTTTTCTCTTTCAAAAGTGTTACCGTGGCGACGCTAGACGCCAACAAGCGCACCCCCCCTTCATCTGATTGGTCCATATTTGATAGTTCCCCAAAAGGCACCAAATTTGGCATGCAAGCCAGGCCTGGCGATAAATTTGATATTTCATGGTTTGCATTAATGGCCGTGGCAAAATGGCTCAACAGCGCCCCCCGGAAAACTTTGTGCCTCAAGCCCCACAATACGGTTTGACGTACATGCACGAAAATCGCTACACACCTGTATCATGGCACAACTTAAAGAGAAGTCTCTTGGAGCCATGGTCGAAACCGAACAGGATGTCGGCCATTTTGAATAAATTGTGTCATTTTGGCGAAATTTTTGCCATTCATTCGGCAGTTAATTCAGCCCGAACCGCAACGTGCACCCAGGTGTGTTATACATCAAAATGTGCGTCTACATCCTGCGACACCACGCATTACTTTTCTCTTTCAAAAGTTTTACCGTGGCGACGCTAGACGCCAAAAGGCGCGCCCCCCCTTCATGTGATTGGTCCATATTTGATAGTTCTCCAAAAGTCACCAAATTTTGCATGCAAGCCAGGCTTGGCGATAAATTTGATATTTCATGGTTTGCATTAATGGGCGTGGCCTAACGGCTCAACAGCGCCCCCTAAAATACTTTTCTCTGCCATAACTTTTGAATGGTTTGACATAGGAAGTTGTGGGTGGTGTCATGGGACTCTGTAATGAGTCCTTAAGCTTCGTTGGCCTTAATAAGCCCCGCCCCTTCTTCTGATTGGTTGTCCCTTTTTTCTGCTATAACTTTTGAATGGTTTGACATAGAGAGTCGTGGGTGGTGTCATGGGACTTTGTACTGAGTTCTTAAGCTTCGTTGGCCTTAATTAGCCCCGCCCCTTCTTCTGATTGTTTGTCCCTGTTTTCTGCTATAACTTTTGAATGGTTTGACATAGAGAGTCGTGGGTGGTGTCATGGGACTCTGTAATGAGTCCTTAAGCTTCGTTAGCCTTAATTAGCCCCGCCCCTTCTTCTGATTGGTTGTCCCTTTTTTCTGCTATAACTTTTGAATGGTTTGACATAGAGAGTCGTGGGTGGTGTCATGGGACTTTGTACTGAGTTCTTAAGCTTCGTTGGCCTTAATTAGCCCCGCCCCTTCTTCTGATTGGCTGTCCCGATTTTCTGCTATAACTTTGGAATGGTTTAACATAGAGAGTCGTGGGTGGTGTCATGGGAAGCTGTAATTAGTCCTTGAGCTTATTTGGCCTTAATTAGCCCCGCCCCTTCTTCTGATTGGTTGTCCCGACTTTCTGCTATAACTTTTGAATGGTTTGACATAGGAAGTCGTGGGTGGTGTCATTTCTGATATGCTTATGGGGGGCGGTGGCCGTGAGTGCGAGGGCCCGTTCATCGCTGCTTGCAGCTTTAATTATGAGTTATCATTTTTATATCAAAACTCAGTTTCAATAAACTTTTATCTTCATTTATATTTACATAGAAAGACTGATATTTGAATTCAAATTCCATCAAAACTGTTTCTGCCATTAAAAACTACATTAAACCCTGGAGCATCAATTAGTTTCCATATTTTGACGAGTATTTGGTTCTAGTTTCCCTGTAAGGTTCAGATTTGTACGTTTTTGTACCATCATGCATCTGTTCTTGATGAATCAAATGTATTAATCAGACAAAAGTTTTCTGGACCAGTTCCAGATCCATTACTGGAGAAGAGATGTCTTTCATGAATGCTGAATAAACACAGACGTCCTCCTGTCCTGAAACTCTTTCTCTGCTCACAAAGTCCTTCTAGGAATGAAAACTTTATCGTCCAAAACATCATTTACAAACTGACGTGTTATTGGGACAGAAACACGTGACATGAATGGACTTTACATGGTCTAGACTGTCGTCCTCATCACTGACTTTATTGAAATCAGCACAAACTCAGACCTTTCTGATCATCAAGTCAATAATACTGAAGAGAAATATACGCAGACTATTGATCACATGTGTGACATCAACATGAACATCAGCCTTCATAAAGTCCATCACCTCTCTAACTCTCATCTGTATGGAGCATTTATAATGATGAAGATAATGCTGAATTGTAATTTATCTGTAAAATGATGAAGATGGTGCCGAATTGTAATGTATCTTTTATTCTTTATTCAGGTTGGTAAACTGCAGTCTGTCAGAGATAGGCTGTTCTTCTCTGGTCTCAGCTCTGAAGTCCAACCCCTCCCATCTGAAACATCTGGACCTGAGTGAGAACACGAACCTGCAGGATTCAGGAGTGAAACATCTGAGTGGATTTCTGGAGAGTCCAGACTGCAGACTGAAGACTCTGAGGTCGGACATGTTTTAGTTGTGTGTTCAATTCAATTCTATTCAATTCAATTTTATTTATATAGCGTCTAATACAACAGAGTTGTCTCTAGACGCTTTCCAGAGACCCATACCCAGAACATGACCCCCGAGCAGTTATTACATAAACAATGGCAGGTAAAAACTCCCCTAGTGGGAGAAAAACCTTAAGCCAAACAGTGGCAAGGAAAAACTCCCCTTTAGGAGGAAGAAACCTTGAGCAGGACCAGGCTCATAAGGGGGGACCCTCCTGCCGAGGGCCAGACTGGTGGGTCAGGGACGGCAACAGCACAGCAGGCAGGTGGAAGCAGCAACGAGATGACCAGGGGTGGGGACCGCAGGCCAGCACGCAGCTCCCGAATCTCCGGCCCAATCAGCAAGTGCCAGGTTGGGGTGCAGGGTCAGGGAAAGACTTGTGCTCCGTAATGCAAGCTACAAGCCACCCACGACCACCTGCAGGTTCCGGTGTCCGGCAAAGGATGCTGCAACATGGACAAAAGAGAGAAAAGGGAGGAGAAGGGGGGGCCAGCACAAGAAACTACAGGAACGACTCTGACACACTAAAGTTTACACTACCTAGAGATTTACCAACACCAGCTAGAGGTTTACTAAACACTAACTATAGGCTTTACTAAACAGAAATGTTTTAAGTTTAGTTTTAAAGGTGGAGGTGGTGTCAGCCTCCTTAACCCAGATTGGAAGTTGGTTCCTTAGTAATGGTGCCTGATAGCAGAACGCCCGCCCTCCAAATCTACATTTAGATACTCTAGGAACTACGAGTAAACCTGCACTCTGAGAACGGAGAGCTCTGACAGGAACATAAGGCACTATCAGGTCTTGCAAATAATGCGGAGCTAAGCCGTTTTGGGCTTTATACGCAAGTAATAAAATTTTAAATTGGATTCTGAATTTTACGGGTAACCAATGGAGCGACGCTAACACTGGAGTGACGTGGTCTCTCCTGCTGATTCCTGTCAGTACTCGTGCTGCTGCATTTTGGATCAGCTGGAGTCTATTCAGCAAATTACTTGGACATCCTGCTAACAACACATTACAGTAATCTAGTCTAGAAGATACAAACGCATGAACTAGTTTTTCTGCATCACTCTGCGAGAGGATTTTCCTAATCTTTGCAATATTACGGAGATGGAAAAAGGCTATTTTACAAACCTGATTGACATATGGTTTAAACGACAAATCCTGATCGAAAATAACACCAAGGTTTCTCACAGTTGCACTGGAAGCCATCGCAACACCATCTAATCCCTTCCTAAGATGCTCTGGACCAAGAATGATAACCTCTGTTTTATCTGAATTTAGAAGCAGGAAATTTCTGGACATCCAGTCCTTGATGTCCCTAAGACATGCCTGAAGTTTAACCAACGGTTCTGTCTCATCCGGCTTCATAGACAAGTAGAGCTGCGTATCATCAGCATAACAATGAAAGTGTATGCCGTGATTCTGGATTATACTTCCCAACGGCTGCATGTATAAACTGAACAAGATTGGCCCTAGCACTGAACCCTGCGGAACACCATAACAGACCCTTGACTGTTCTGAAGAAACCTCATGTACATGAACAAACTGGAACCTGTCAGATAGATATGATTTAAACCAACGTAGAGCTGTCCCTTTAATCCCAACAACATGCTCTAACTTGTGCAGTAAAATGCCATGATCTATAGTGTCAAAAGCAGCACTGAGGTCCAGTAGAACCAGTATGGACACTAATCCCTTATCTGAGGTCCAGTAGAACCAGTATGGACACTAATCCCTTATCTGAGGCCATAAGGAGGTCATTTGTGACTCGAACCAGTGCTGTCTCTGTGCTATGATGCATTCTGAACCCTGACTGAAAGACTTCAAACAGATCATTTCTATACAAATAGTCACATAACTGGCTTGAAACTGCCTTTTCCAGAATTTTAGACACAAATGGAAGGTTGGAAATTGGTCTATAATTAGCTAAGGTGTCTGGGTCAAGAGAAGGTTTTTTAAGTAAAGGTTTAATTACTGCGACTTTGAAAACCTGTGGTACATATCATAAACTTAGGGATAGGTTAATTTGGTCCAGTATTGTCGTACCAATAAGAGAAAAAATATGTTTGAATAGTCGAGTCGGGATGGGGTCTAACATACATGTGGTTGACTTAGCTCTATTGACGAGTGAGGTCAGCTCAGGGAGGTCTATAGGATCAAAACAGTCTAGAGTCAAGTCAAAGCCTAGGGAAGTCGCTAAAGCTGAAGAAACACCTACAACCGGCTGGTTGATTTCTTCTCTAATTCTCGCGATTTTACTGTTGAAGAAGCTCATAAAGCCCTCACTACTGAGAGATGCAGGAATGCACGGCTCAACAGAGTTGTGACTCTTTGTCAGCCTGGCTACAGTGCTGAACAGAAAACGTGGGTTACTTTTATTATCCTCTATCAACGTTGAATAATAAGCTGTTCTGGCTTTGCGAATGGCTTTTTTATATACTATTAGAATATCTTTCCATTCACAATAAGAGTCTACAGACCTACAAGAGTACCACTTCCTTTCCATTTTACGCACGTTTTGTTTCAACATGCGTTTTATAAATTATACCAGGGAGTTAAGCTCCTGTGGCTAGAAACCCTCCTTTTCAAAGGAGCAACTTCATCTAAAGCTGAATGCAACAAATCAGCAGTGTTACTAGCAAGGAAATCAACATCTGTAGAGGTAGAACCCAGGTCACTGGCCTCGACTACATCACTATTTCGCACTGTCGTAAGATAAGCAATGGCCTCCCTAAATTTAACAATAACTTCATCAGACAAACATCTGCTAAAATAATACCTCCTATTTTGCACTTCAACATCAACAAAATTAAATTCAAACGTTATTAAGTAATGGTCGGATAAAAGGGAGTTTACAGGTGACACCAACAGACCATCAGTTTCAACACCATAGGTGAGAACGAGATCGAGAGTATGATTAAAACAGTGCGTCGGTTTATCCACTTTTTGTGAGATACCCATTGATTCTAGAAGAGAATTGAAGGCTAATTTAAGATTATTGCTTTCAACATCCATATGAATATTAAAATCACCCAGTATGATGAATTTATCTGTGCTGATCAATAATCCAGAAAGGAAATCTGAAAATTCAGACAAAAACTCTAGATACGCACCAGCAGGGGGCCGATACACTACCACTAACACAACTGGCTTCTCTGATTTCCAGCTCGGAAATTTCAGACGAAGCATGAGGCTTTCAAATGTATTATAGTTGCACTTTTCAATTTTTGTTTGGAGACGGGAGTTATAAATTGCTGCGATTCCTCCGCCTCGGCCCGTGCTTCTAGGAATGTGATGATTAAAGTAGCCGGGCGGAGTTGATTCATTCAAACTAACATACTCTTCCTCCTGTAACCATGTTTCTGTTAAGCAGAAAATATCACTCCTGCTCTCTGTAATTATATCATTTACTAACAGAGACTTGGAGCTTAACGATCGTATATTTAGTAGTCCGCATCTAATTTTTCGGTCTGTAATTGGTACCAAATGTACATTGATTTTAATTTTTACAAGGTTATTTTGGTTAACGCCTCTATAACGCCGCACCTGGTGAACTTTTGGAGGGCGGGGAACTGCAACCACTTCTATTTTGCTAGGCACCTGACCAGAGTCGCCAATATCATGTAATCCTACAGTTTTAGAGTCGCTAATTACATAATGCAATCCTACAGTTTTGTTGGCAGGCGTTGGTCCTCGAGAAGCAGCAGAGAAGTGTGTTAAGCTACAGCTCTGCATCCTGGCCTGGACCCTGCATTGTCAGGGGGAGTGTCTAATAACATTGGCCAGATTTCTAGACATAAGAGCTGCACCATCCCGGGTGGGATGAATGCAGTCCCTTCTAATCAGACCGGGTTTTCCCCAGAATTTCTCCCAGTTGTCAATAAAGTCCACGTCGTTTTCTGAACACCACTGAGACAACCAGCGGCGGAGCGAGAGCATGCGACTAAACATGTCATCGCTGGTCAGATTGGGGAGGGGACCAGAAAAACCTACGGAGTCCGACATGGTTTTGGCGTAGTTACACACCGAGACAATATTCATTCTGGTTACTTCCGACTGGCGAAGACGGGAGTCGTTAGCTCCAACATTGATGATAACTCTTACCATATTTACGATTACCCTTTGCCAGTAGCTTCAAATTTGCTTCTATGTCGCCCGCTCTGGCCCCCGGGATACACCTAACTAAGTTCTCTGGAGTTGGCCTCACATGTCTGACTATGGAGTCTCCAATCACCAGGGTCGGTTTCTCAACAGTTGTGTCGCTGAGTGGGGAAAAACGGTTAGACACATGAAGCGGGTGGTGGTGTTCTGTGAGCCCTTTAAGACTACACTTCCTACGAACCGTCACCCAGCGGTCCTGACTGGCCGGCTGCTCGGGAGCTGCAGGGGAGCGGCTACGCTCAGCTGCTACGGGCCGGTCCGCCGCTAGCTTAGCCTGGTTAGCTGAGGAGGCTCTCGGACTAAAGGTTTAGTTGGCCGAACCGGACCTTCAGATGAATCTGATGTGAAAGTTGTGTTGACACTAACCTGCAGACATCAGGCTGATCTTCTACTGATCCACACTGACCATCTGACTGCTCTGAGTTCTTCTTCTCTGCTTTAGTTTCATCTTAAACTTCCTCTTCTGATTCATTACATAAAACTAAACATGTGAATGTGTCAGACAGGAACAAATGAAGAACCAGAGATGTGTCTGAACCTGGAATAAAACATCTTCACAAACATGAATTAACTTTACAGCTAATACGTTCAGAAATGTCATCCAGTTGTTAATAAACTGAGAGAGTCTGACAGACAATAGTGGACAGACTGAATGTGTAGTCGTCCAATATATGAGTTATAGAGCTCATTTACTAAATAACTTCTTACTGTGGCTGAAATCAGTCAAACCAACGTTGGCTTCCTTTGACTACCGTTAAATTTCATTTTAACAAATACAAATTTACCCAATATGAAGCTCTAAACGTGGAAAAACATATTTTTCTATGTTTTTAATATTATTCCTCAATATGTCTGTAAAACTAAATATAAATCCATGTGTGTTGAAGTTAGTAAACTGAAATAAAGCTGCTGTCTAGACGATGAGTTTCCTTCATCAGCAACAAAACATCCAACAAGAACATCAGAAACTTTGTGTTGAAACTATGTCGTCACTCAATCAACTTTTTCAGAGAAAATGTTTGAAAAAACTCCTAAACAGACAAATATGTACTGATTGATGAAGAAATGTCCCCTTAAAAACATGGAAATGATGAATATTGTTATTTATTCATGATTAATGGAAAAAGACACTTATTATGAGATATAATTTTTATATCAAAACTCAGTTTCAATAAACTTTTACCTTCATTTATATTTACATAGAAAGACTGATATTTGAATTCAAATTCCATCAAAACTGTTTCTGTCATTAAAAACTACATTAAACCCTGGAGCATCAATTAGTTTCTATATTTTGATGAGTATTTGGTTCTGGTTTCCCTGTAAGGTTCAGATTTGTACGTTTTTGTACCATCATGCATCTGTTCTTGATGAATCAAATGTATTAATCAGACCAAAGTTTTCTGCACCAGTTCCAGATCCATCACTGGAGAAGAGATGTCTTTCATGAATGCTGAAGAAACACAGACGTCCTCCTGTCCTGAAACTCTTTCTCTGCTCACAAAGTCCTTCTAGGAATGAAAACCTTATCGTCCAAAACATCATTTACAAACAGACGTGTTATTGGGACAGAAACACGTGACATGAATGGACTTTACATGGTCTAGACTGTCGTCCTCATCACTGACTTTATTGAAATCAGCACAAACTCAGACTTTTCTGATCATCAAGTCAATAATACTGAAGAGAAATATATACAGACTATTGATCACATGTGTGACATCAATATGAACATCTGCCTTCATAAAGTCCATCACCTTTCTAATTCTCATCTGTATGGAGCATTTAGAATGATGAAGATGATGCTGAATTGTAATTAATCTGTAAAATGATGGAGATGATGCTGAATTGTAATGTATCTTTTATTCTTTATTCAGATTGGAGTACTGCAGTTTGTCAGAGATCAGCTGTTCTTCTCTGGTCTCAGCTCTGAAGTCCAACCCCTCCCATCTGAAACTTCTGGACCTGAGTAAGAACCAGAACCTGCAGGATTCAGGAGTGAAACATCTGAGGGGATTTCTGGAGAGTCCAGACTGCAGACTGGAGACTCTGAGGTCAGACATGTTTTAGTTGTGTGTTCAGATGAATCTCATGTGAAAGTTGTGTTGACACTAACCTGCAGACATCAGGCTGATCTTCTACTGATCCACACTGACCATCTGACTGCTCTGAGTTCTTCTTCTCTGCTTTAGTTTCATCTTAAACTTCCTCTTCTGCTTTATTACATAAAACTAAACATGTGAATGTGTCAGACAGGAACAAATGAAGAACCAGAGATGTGTCTGAACCTGGAATAAAACATCTGAACAAACATTAATTAACTTCACAGCTAATACGTTCAGAAATGTCATCCAGATGTTAATAAACTGAGAGAGTCTGACAGACAATAGTGGACAGACTGAATGTGTAGTCGTCCAATATATGAGTTATAGAGCTCATTTACTAAATAACTTCTTACTGTGGCTGAAATCAGTCAAACCAACGTTGGCCTCCTTTGACTACCGTTAAATTTCATTTTAACAAATACAAATTTACCAAATATGAAGCTCTAAACGTGGAAAAACATATTTTTCTATGTTTTTAATATTATTCCTCAATATGTCTGTAAAACTAAATATAAATCCATGTGTGTTGAAGTTAGTAAACTGAAATAAAGCTGCTGTCTAGACGATGAGTTTCCTTCATCAGCAACAAAACATCCAACAAGAACATCAGAAACTTTGTGTTGAAACTATGTCGTCACTCAATCAACTTTTTCAGAGAAAATGTTTGAAAAAACTCCTAAACAGACAAATATGTACAGATTGATGAAGAAATGTCTCCTTAAAACATGGAAATGATAAATATTGTTATTTATTCATGATTAATGGAAAAAGACACTTATTATGAGTTATAATTTTTATATCAAAACTCAGTTTCAATAAACTTTTACCTTAATTTATATTTACATAGAAAGACTGATATTTGAATTCAAATTGCATCAAAACTGTTTCTGCCATTTAAAACTACATTAAACCCTGGAGCATCAATTAGTTTCCATATTTTGACGAGTATTTGGTTGTAGTTTCCCTGTAAGGGTTCAGATTTGTACGTTTTTGTACCATCATGCATCTGTTCTTGATGAATCAAATGTATTAATCAGACAAAAGTTTTCTGGACCAGTTCCAGATCCATCACTGGAGAAGAGATGTCTTTCATGAATGCTGAATAAACACAGACGTCCTCCTGTCCTGAAACTCTTTCTCTGCTCACAAAGTCCTTCTAGGAATGAAAACTTTATCGTCAAAAACATCATTTACAAACAGACGTGTTATTGGGACAGAAACACGTGACATGAATGGACTTTACATGGTCTAGACTGTCGTCCTCATCACTGACTTTATTGAAATCAGCACAAACTCAGACTTTTCTGATCATCAAGTCAATAATACTGAAGAGAAATATACGCAGACTATTGATCACATGTGTGACATCAATATGAACATCAGCCTTCATAAAGTCCATCACCTTTCTAATTCTCATCTGTATGGAGCATTTAGAATGATGAAGATGATGCTGAATTGTAATTAATCTGTAAAATGATGAAGATGATGCTGAATTGTAATGTATCTTTTATTCTCTATTCAGGTTGGTAAATTGCAGGTTGTCAGAGATCAGCTGTTCTTCTCTGGGCTCAGCTCTGAAGTCCAACCCCTCCCATCTGAAAAATCTGGACCTGAGAGGAAACAAGCTGCAGGATTCAGGAGTGAAACATCTGTGTGGATTTCTGGAGAGTCCAGACTGCAGACTGGAGGAACTGGAGTAAGACATGTTTTAGTTGTGTGTTCAGATGAATCTGATGTGAAAGTTGTGTTGACACTAACCTGCAGACATCAGGCTGATCTTCTACTGATCCACACTGACCATCTGACTGCTCTGAGTTCTTCTTCTCTGCTTTAGTTTCATCTTAAACTTCCTCTTCTGATTCATTACATACAACTAAACATGTGAATGTGTCAGACAGGAACAAATGAAGAACCAGAGATGTGTCTGAACCTGGAATAAAACATCTTCACAAACATGAATTAACTTTACAGCTAATACGTTCAGAAATGTCATCCAGATGTTAATAAACTGAGAGAGTCTGACAGACAATAGTGGACAGACTGAATGTGTAGTCGTCCAATATATGAGTTCAATTTTATTTTCAATGTTATTTATATAGCGTCTAATACAACAGAGTTGTCTCTAGACGCTTTACAGAGACCCATACCCAGAACATGACCCCCGAGTTATAGAGCTCATTTACTAAATAACTTCTTACTGTGAATGAAACCAGTCAAACCAACGTTGGCTTCCTTTGACTAACATTAAATTTCATTTTAACAAATACAAATTTACCAAATATAAAACTATAAACATGGAAAAACATATTTTTCTTTTTTTTTTTTTTTTTACCTTGTCTGCACACATATTATTGATTGATACCATGACGGTAGAAACCAAAAGTGTATATATGTGCATTATTACTATATTTAATATATATACATATATATACGCAAACATATGCGTACACATACATAAATATACACATACAAACCCAGTGTTTTTTTTTGTTGTTTTTTTTTTTTTTTTGGGGGGGGGGGGGGGGGTGGGGGGGAGTGACGACATCCACTGGCAATCCAGGAAGCAGGAACACACGGAGACACACGTCAAGCACTGGAAATCTGCAACAAAAAAAAAAAACACAAACAAAGCACGAAACCGGCACGGAGCCAACCAAAACAATAACAGCAATCGACCTAAATCTTGAGATCTGATCGCAGTCTGAGCTAAGCTATCGCTACCGCTACCTAAACCCAAAAACTAGAGAGCCAGCATGCAGGTGAACAAGCCAGTGTGTATGTCTA
This sequence comes from Cololabis saira, assembly GCF_033807715.1. Lineage (NCBI taxonomy): Eukaryota > Metazoa > Chordata > Actinopteri > Beloniformes > Belonidae > Cololabis > Cololabis saira. The sequence goes on along the minus strand of NC_084599.1, from coordinate 47,376,309 downwards.
TGTGTGTGTGCGTGTATGTATATGATCATGCATGTGTGTGTGTGTGTGTGTGTGTGTGTGTGTGTGTGTGTGTGTGTGTGTGTGTGTGTATATGCATGTGACTAAGTGACTATATGTGTGTGTGTGTGTGTGTGTGTGTGTGTGTGTGTGTGTGTGTGTGTGTGTGTGTGTGTGTGTGTGTGTGTAATAAACCAAACAAAGCTCCACCTGAAGTGTATCTATAGTGGGGGAGGGGGGGGAGCAACCCCGCCACCCGCGAGACCAGAGGCCGACACGGAAGAGCCCGGAACCCAGGCCACTGGCAACCCCACAAAGGGGAGAAGTAGGAGGGAGGCAACCCACCGCCTGCGAGGCCCCCCCCCCCCCCCCCGGCGGCAGCCGAGGGGGCCCGCGGGCGGGGCCCCCACGGCGCGGGAAGAAGCAGCCAGGGATCCCGCGGCGGCGGACCGCGACCCAGGCAATCCCCGGCCACCCGGTCCGGGCCGGACACGCGGCCAGGAGGCCCTCACCCTTCAGGCCAACGACCCCCACCCGGCAGGGGGCCAGCCTGCCCGGAGAGACAGAGCCACCCCGGCCGCCGACGCGGGCAGGCGCACCCGTCCCCCACGAAAGTGGCCCTCCAAGACCAGAGGGGCGCCCCGCCGCAGAGGCAGCGGGGGGCACCGGAGACGGGCCCGGAGAGAGGGAACCCCCCAACAAGGCGACACCCGTGCAGGCCCGACAACGGAGGGCCCCAGACCCAGGCATCCCATTCATTCATCCATTCACCTATCCGATACCTATACTAATAATAATATAATATACTATACATAATAATAATAATAATAATAATACTAATAATAATAATAATAATAATAATAACCATCTTTGTATAATATAATATTAATAAATTATTAAGTTTTGATGTCCTGCCAATGGAGGCTCAGATCCTCCATGGCAGGACCCTTCCATACCGCATTCTCACCGACACAGACATACAATCACGCACCGTTTCCCCCTCCCCGGGGGGGTCCAGCACCGCCAGAAGGCACCCTAGGCTGCACGGCGGGCCCCGCCAGGCCCGGGTAACCCGACCCACCCGTCCCAGGCCCAGGCCGGTGAGGGAACGCGGGTGATGTGGGACCCCCTCCCGCCCCTGGTGTTGAGTGCGTGTGATTAATGCCATAAAAACAGGGAGGGGGGAGGGCCAAGTATCGATTGACACCGACCCCCCCCCCCTCCTGAACTACGTGTCCTTGTCAAATGTATTTATTAAGTGTTGAATGTGCAGTGTCTATTTTGCTGTTAAAACCGTGAGGCGGGGAGTGCCGGGCCACGCGGGACGGTGCCCCCCACGACCCGGACCCCCCGCCCTTCGCCTATGTACGTATGAATCGTGTAGGGGGGGGAAAGAGGGGGAGCGGAGGCCGAAGCCAGGAAGCAGGACCAGCAAAGCCGGCCCTGATAAGACACCCGCTTCCCCCCACCGGCCATCCAGTAGACGGGGGCCGGGCCTCCGAGCCGGGCCAGGGCCCCACCGTACCTCCACGGGCGCCCCCGGCGCCGCCGGAGCCCCCAGACGGAGGGGGAAACGGTCCAACATCCTCCCATTCATACTGACAACATAAGACATAGATACCTGGGAATGGTGCCACCCCGCCCCGCCCGTGCACCCCCCGGTCAGGGGAGGCCCGCTCCCCGGACCCGGCCCCACCCCCCCCCGAGGCCACCCCGGCGGACACCCCAAGGGTCACGGAGTCCCCACATCCGCAGGGGCACTTGGCCCCCGCCCAGCGATGGAGGACCAAGGCAGCAATGCCCCCCAGCGCAGACAGCCACCCCCCACCCAGGCAGGGTCGGGCCCTCCGGGTGGGACCCCCACGTCCACGGCCCAGCCCCCCCCGGGAGGCCCGGAGACGCCCAAGCCACAGCCCCCCGCCCGAGCCCTCCCCAGCCACCCCCCCCACCGCCATGAGGTAACCCCTCCCATAGGCCCCCAAGGCCCCCACCGGCTAGGGACAGCGCCCCGCGGCCCCCCCCACCGCCCCCCAGGGGCCACCAGAGGCCCGCGCCCCAGACCCCCCAAGCCGACCCCCAACCCCAAGGGCTACGAGATCACCACCCCCCCGCCCCCACTAGGTAACGAAGCCAATAAACGGGGACCACAGAGAGTGCAATTCAGCCGAATGTTGTTCAGTGGAGGCAGACATTATCTCACTACTAATATGGTCTGATAAAAGATTCCTAAAATGGTTGATACATAAGCTGGATTTTTGTTTCCAATTTACTAGAATGGTTTTCTTTGCGATACATAAGGCAGTGAGAACCCGGTGTGTCCAAATAGGATCTATTTGAGTGTCTCCCAGGTGACCTAATATACATACCGTGGGGCACACTGGGATTCTGTGGTTGATCCATGTGGATAAATCCTCACAAATCTCCTTCCAGAACCTCTGTACCGGTGTACAGAACCATAAAGCATGCATATAATTATCTGGGGTGTTCTCTGTGCACTGTGAACAGATATTAGAGGTGACAAAGCCCATCTGGAACATCCTTTGTCCAGTATAATGTATTCTATGAAGAACTTTGTACTGTATAAGTTGTAGGTTTGGGTTTTTAGTCATAGTAAAAGTATTTAAGCATATTTGTGACCAAGAAAACTGGTCAGTATTCAGAGAGAGATCCGCCTCCCACTTGGAGATCGGGAGAGAGACTGAATCGTCCAGTTTAGACACTAACCTGTAGAGTTTTGATAACAACTTTAAAGTGCTTAGATTCAATAAATCTATTATCTTAGCGGGAAGTTGTAAATCTAATTGGCTAATTTTGTATGATTTATTTATTATTGCCTTAAGTTGTTGATACTCTAAAAATTTATTCCTGCTAACTCCGTATTGAACAATAAGTGTATTGAAAGGTACAAACTGTCCTCCTACAATTACGTGCTGTAAGTACCGTATTCCTTGATCCCTCCATTGAACGAAGTTAACCATCTTTTTATCATTTTTCACGATGTCTGGGTTGTTCCATATGGGTGTACGGTCACATGGAAAAAGTGAAATTTTAGCTATTTTAAGAAATTCCCACCAAGCTGATAAAGTTGTGCTAATATTAATGCTTTTGAAACATTGATGATGTTTGATACTTTGACTAATGAATGGTAACTCTGAGATTTCTAGTTCATTACAAAACACTTGCTCTGAGTCCAGCCATTGACTATCTAAAGGATGATCTTTTGACCATTTTACAATATACTGTAACTTACTGGCTATGAAGTAATACTGAAAATTAGGTAGCTCTAAACCTCCATATTCTTTGGATTTTTGCAATGTCTTTAAACTAATACGTGGAGTTTTATTTTTCCACAGAAATGTTGATACATATGAGTCCAACGATTTAAACCAGGAAAGAGGGGGTTTGCATGGTATCATTGAGAAAAAATAATTTACTTTTGGTAAAACCATCATTTTAATGGTGGCTATTCTACCCATGAGCGAAATGGGGAGAGAGCTCCATCTGGAAAGATCATCTTCTATTTTCTTTATAAGCTGAACATAATTTAATTTTATTAACTCTGACAGCCTAGGGGAGATGTTTATGCCTAAATATCTAATGTTCCCTGATTGTAATTGAGTATTTGTTATATTCCTAAAATTGCAGTTAACACACAAAACAGTGGATTTAGACCAATTAATAGAATAATCAGACAGAGATGAAAATCCCTCTATAAGTGCAATTGTCTGTGATAGTGAAGATCGTGAGTTCTGGAGGAAGAGGAGTACGTCATCCACATAAAGACTTATTTTATGCTCTAATATTTTACATTGTATACCTTTAATATTTTGATTTTGTCTAATAGCTGCTGCTAAAGGTTCAATAAATATTGCAAATAATGAGGGAGAGAGAGGGCAACCCTGTCTAGTGCCTCTTTGCAAGGTAAAACTTGTAGAGATTTGGTCATTTGTCCTTACACGTGCCTTGGGAGAGCTGTATAATATTTTTATCCAGTCAATGAAAGATTCGCCAAATCCAAATTTATGCAAAGTTGCCAATAGAAACTTTCAATTTACCTTATCAAATGCTTTTTCCGCGTCTAAGGATATAATAGTAGTCTCCTGTTTATTGATACTCGAATAGTCTATAATATTTAATAATCTGCGAATATTAGTAGACGAATGTCTACCTTTAATGAAGCCTGTTTGATCCGGATGTATAATAGAAGGGGTGACTCTTTTCAGACGTTCAGTAAGGGCCTTGCTAATTATTGTAAGGTTTACATTTATCAATGAAATTGGGCGGTAGCTCGATGGGAGCAAGGGATCCTTGTCCGGTTTTAATAAAAGACTAATATTAGCAGAGTTCATATTTAAGGGTAAGCTTTTATTCTCCCTAGCATTTAGAATCATTTTATAAAATGTTGGTGCTAATATGCTCCTGAATTCCTTGTAAAATTCAGCTGGGAAACCATCTGGGCCCGGAGCTTTATTATTGGGCATATGTTGAAGAGCTTCATGGAGTTCTCCTATTGAGAGCGGTGAGTCTAAATTCGTAACCTGTTCCTGATGTAACTTCGGCAGATTAATGTCTCCAAGAAACTCATTAATGGATTGATCAGATGGTTCAATTTGTGACGAGTATAATTTATAGTAAAAGTCTCTAAAGACTGAATTTATTAAACAGGGGTCATGTGTAACTCCCCCTGACTGGTCCTTAATGGATGTTATGGTTGTTTTTTCTTTGTTTATTTTTAATTGATTGGCTAAGTATTTTCCCGATCTGTTAGCATGTGCAAAGTTTTCCAGGCGAAGCCTTTGTACTAGAAACTGTGTTTTTGCGTCAATTATTTTATTTAATTCTATTTTAGTTTTCCTTATTCTGTTAAGGATACGTTCGTCTGCAGAGGTCTGGAAGGCCTCCTCTAGCGTCTTTATTTCACATTCTAATTCTTTTGTTTTTAAGTTGTCTTTTTTTTTCTTATTTGAAGAAAAGGAAATTATTTTGCCTCGCATTACTGCTTTTCCTGCTTCCCATAGAACGCTCGCTGATATTTCCGGCTGGTCGTTATTTTGTAAAAATATATCCCATTCTTTCTTAAAAAAATTAATAAAGTCGGGGTCTTTGAGCAATGATGTATTAAATCTCCAAACTTTGGAGGATGATACGCTCCCCCTCTTCCCCAGAGTGAAAGAAACAGGTGCGTGATCGCTAATAATGATTGGGTGAATTTGTGATTCTGAGATATCTCTCATCAGAGAGCTACTGACTAAAAAATAATCTAACCTAGAATATGAGTGATGAACGGCTGAGAAAAAAGTGTAGTTCCTAAGGGTTGGGTGTAAAGAGCGCCATGTATCACAAAGACCCAGATCATTCATGTATTGCTTAACAATACTTGCTGACTGCCAACTCCTGTGTCCGCCTGCATTACTGAGCCTGTCCACTCCAGGGTCCAGAACCATGTTGAAGTCTCCTCCGATGATGACTGTGTTGTCTAGGTGAGCAGAAAGTGAGGTGAAAAAAGAGTGAAAAAACGAGGAGTCATCAACATTTGGACCATATACGTTAGAAATACATAAATTCAAGCTTTGAATTTGCAAGACTAAAATTAAATATCTACCCTCTGAGTCAATGTGAGTGTCCTTTACGGTGAAATTTACTCTTTTATTAATGAGAATTGCTACCCCTCTTTGTCTGGAGTTGTAACAGGCGGAGAAAACATGCGGAAATTGTGCCTTGGCCAATGCATCTACCGACGCTTTAACTAAATGAGTTTCTTGCAGTAGGACAATGTCTGCCTGCAGAGTTTGTATCTGGTTAAGAAGTTTTAATCTCTTTGCCGTGTTCCCGGCTCCGTTTACGTTCCAGGTGACAAACTTTAATTTATCCATAATCCAATCATTGAAAGTAACATTATATGTAAGTGGTAATGTTGCATGAAAAGCTGTTGTATGTGTGTGTGCCATGTTATTCTAGATGTGTGAAATGTGTGTTTGTACCAATTTACCAAACCGAGAAAGAAAGTGCAGCAGAGTGGGACATAGAGGGAAAAAAGAAAAAAAAAGGGGAAAGGGAGTGAGGTGGGGGGGAGGGAGATAATTCTAAACATGATAGAAAAAAAAATAGAGAAAATAAAAAAAAGAGAGAAAAAGGCAATCACCAGTGTGAGCCTATAACTTACCGAGACTAGCAGAGCAAGAATTATTATTACATTAATATATACCGAGAATATTTTATGAAACTATATCTAATCTAATCACCAAGTGTTTATGTAACTATATCTAACCTAATCACCAGTTAGTAAGAAAGAAAGAGAGGAAAAGAAAGTAAATTTTGTACTCATCCTTTTTAGAAGAGCCAGGGCGTGATGTTGGAGTCGCGGTACAGTTGTCCGTTCACGTACAGCTTGTCCACGGTGATGACAGCACGAGATCCCTCCGTCATGAACCTCCTCCGGACCGGGAAGAGGACTCGGCGACGGTCCAGGATCTCCCGGGGGAACTGGTCGTTCACAGAGAATGGCAGTCCGCGCAGCTGTGGCCCCTGTCTCCGAACCTGCTCTTTGTGTTTGTAGTGTTCGAATTTAGCAACAATGGGCCTCGGTCTCTGGGCTTCGGGTCTTCTTCCTCCTAGGCGATGGACGCGGTGAAACGTGATGGAGTTCGCCAGGTCTTCTGGAAGCTTCAGGTGGTTCCGGATGAAATCCTGGACGGATTGTTCAGGATCTTCATCAGGTTTCTCCGGGATCCCTGAGAACACCAAGTTGTCCCTCATGGAACGAGCTTGAAGGTCTAAAACGGCCTCCTTTAAAGATTTATTCTCATTTTGGAGTCGGCTAAAACCCTCTGACATGGATTTCATCGACTTCTTCAGATTGGTGTTTTCAGCCATCAATTTTTCCACCTGCTGGTTACCGTATTCCACAGCTTCTCTTAATGACTGGAATTCCTTGTGCAGGACTTCCACCAGGGATAAACGGGAGTCATGGGAGGCCAAGCGGGTGTCAATGGACCTCAGAATGTCCTCGGTGGTATTTCCTGGAGGAGAGATTGCTCCAGGGGAATCCTCAGGACGGGAACGCTTCGGCGTGGAGGACGCGCCGGAGGACGCGCCGGAGGACGCGCCCCCAGACTTCTTCACCATGACAAATCTCTCAAAATACTCGTCTATAGATGCGTCTAAAGATTCGCTTTGCTCCAGGTTGGGTTCGGAATTATATAATCTAACTATAAACTACCCTTTCGTTATTTTAAACTGAGTATATAATCGTTTTTAAAGCATTTATTGAAAACGAAAGTATTACCTCGCCATGTTGGATTCTGCTGCCTCGTTCTCGCAATACTACCACATCTCGTGGTGCGTTCGCTGCTGCTCCGTGCGTTCGCTGCTGCTCTTATTTTGGGCTTTATACGCAAGTAACATATTTTTCTATGTTTTTAATATTATTCCTCAATATGTCTGTTCAGATCATTCCATCCAGTTGACATCAAGACATAAGGTGCAACAAATAATGTCTTTTTATGGTTTTCAGTGTGTAAAACTAAATATAAATACATGTGTGTTGAAGTTAGTAAACTGAAATAAAGCTGCTGTCTAGACGAGGAGTTTCCTTCATCAGCAACAAAATATCCAACAAGAACATCAGAAACTTTGTGTTGAAACTATGTCGTCACTCAATCAACTTTTTCAGAGAAAATGTTTGAAAAAACTCCTAAACAGACAAATATGTTGTGATTGATTAATTCAATTCAATTAAATTTTATTTATATAGCGTCTAATACAACAGAGTTGTCTCTAGACGCTTTCCAGAGACCCATACCCAGAACATGACCCCCGAGCAGTTATTACATAAACAATGGCAGGTAAAAACTCCCCTAGTGGGAGAAAAGCCTTAAGCCAAACAGTGGCAAGGAAAAACTCCCCTTTAGGAGGGAAGAAACCTTGAGCAAGACCAGGCTCGTAGGGGGGGACCCTCCTGCCGAGGGCCAGACTGGTGGGTCAGGGACGGCAACAGCATAGCAGGCAGGTGGAAGCAGCAACGGGATGACCAGGGGTGGGGACCGCAGGCCAGCACGCAGCTCCCGAAGCTCCGGCCCAATCATCAGGTCCCAGGTTGGGGTGCAGGGTCGGGGAAGGGTTGAAAAGGGGCAGGGCCAAGGAGAGGAGTCTTGACGGACAAACCTTCTCCCCCGCCTGCCCGGGCTGTTACCCTGCCCCCCTCACTCCCACACTGCAGATTCCGGTGTCCGGCAGAGGATGCTGCAACATGGACAAAAGAGAGAAAAGGGAGGAGAAGGGGGGGCCAGCACAAGAAACTACAGGAGCGACTCTGACACACTAAAGTTTACACTACCTAGAGATTTACCAACACCAGCTAGAGGTTTACTAAACACTAACTATAGGCTTTACTAAACAGAAAGGTTTTAAGTTTAGTTTTAAAGGTGGAGGTGGTGTCAGCCTCCTTAACCTAGATTGGAAGTTGGTTCCATAGTAGTGGTGCCTGATAGCAGAACGCCCGCCCTCCAAATCTACATTGGGATACTCTAGGAACTACGAGTAAACCTGCACTCTGAGAACGGAGAGCTCTGCCAGGAACATAAGGCACTATCAGGCCTTGCAAATAATGCAGAGCTAAGCCGTTTTGGGCTTTATACGCAAGTAATAAAATTTTAAATTGGATTCTGAATTTTACGGGTAACCAATGGAGCGATGCTAACACTGGAGAGACGTGGTCTCTCCTGCTGATTCCTGTCAGCACTCGTGCTGCTGCATTCTGGATCAGCTGTAGCCTATTCAGCAAATTACTTGGACATCCTGCTAACAACACATTACAGTAATCTAGTCTAGAAGATACAAACTCATGAACTAGTTTTTCTGTATCACTCTGCGAGAGGATTTTCCTAATCTTTGCAATATTACGGAGATGGAAAAAGGCTATTTTACAGACCTGAATGACATATGGTTTAAACGACAAATCCTGATCGAAAAATAACACCAAGGTTTCTCACAGTTGCACTGGAAGCCATCGCAACACCATCTAGTCCCTTCCTAAGATGCTCTGGACCAAGAATGATAACCTCTGTTTTATCTGAATTTAGAAGCAAGAAATTTCTGGACATCCAGTCCTTGATGTCCCTAATACATGCCTGAAGTTTAACTAACGGTTCTGTTTCATCCGGCTTCATAGACAAATAGAGCTGCGTATCATCAGCATAACAATGAAAGTGTATGCCGTGATTCTGGATTATACTTCCCAACGGCTGCATGTATAAACTGAACAAGATTGGCCCTAGCACTGAACCCTGCGGAACACCATAACAGACCCTTGACTGTTCTGAAGAAACCTCATGTACATGAACAAACTGGAACCTGTCAGATAGATATGATTTAAACCAACATAGAGCTGTCCCTTTAATCCCAACAACATGCTCTAACCTGTGCAGCAAAATGCCATGATCTATAGTGTCAAAAGCAGCACTGAGGTCCAGTAGAACCAGTATGGACACTAATCCCTTATCTGAGCTCCAGTAGAACCAGTATGGACACTAATCCCTTATCTGAGGTCCAGTAGAACCAGTATGGACACTAATCCCTTATCTGAGGCCATAAGGAGGTCATTCGTGACTCGAACAAGTGCTGTCTCTGTGCTATGATGCATTCTGAACCCTGACTGAAAGACTTCAAACAGATCATTTCTATACAAATAGTCACATAACTGGCTTGAAACTGCCTTTTCCAGAATTTTAGATACAAATGGAAGGTTGGAAATTGGTCTATAATTAGCTAAGGTGTCTGGGTCAAGAGAAGGTTTTTTAAGTAAAGGTTTAATTACTGCCACTTTGAAAACCTGTGGTACATATCCTAAACTTAGGGATAGGTTAATTTGGTCCAGTATTGTCGTACCAATAAGAGAAAAAATATGTTTGAATAGTCGAGTCGGGATGGGGTCTGACATACATGTGGTTGACTTAGCTCTATTAACGAGTGAAGTCAGCTCAGGGAGGTCTATAGGATCAAAACAGTCTAGAGTCAAGTCAGAGCCTAGGGAAGTCACTAAAGCTGAAGAAACACCCACAACCGGCTGGTTGATTTCTTCTCTAATTCTCGTGATTTTACTGTTAAAGAAGCTCATAAAGTCTTCACTACTGAGAGCTGCAGGAATGCACGGCTCAACAGAGTTGTGACTCTTTGTCAGCCTGGCTACAGTGCTGAACAGAAAACGTGGGTTACTTTTGTTATCCTCTATCAACGTTGAATAATAAGCTATTCTGGCTTTGCAAATGGCTTTTTTATATACTATTAGAATATCTTTCCATTCACGATAGGAGTTTACAGACTTACAAGAGTACCACTTCCTTTCCATCTTACGCACGTTTTGTTTCAACATGCGGATATCTAAATTATACCAGGGAGTTAAGCTCCTGTGGCTAGAAACCCTCCTTTTCAAAGGAGCAACTTCATCTAAAGCTGAATGCAACAAATCAGCAGTGTTACTAGCAAGGAAATCAACATCTGTAGAGGTAGAACCCAGGTCACTGGCCTCGACTACATCACTATTTCGCACTGTCGTAAGATAAGCAATGGCCTCCCTAAATTTAACAATAACTTCATCAGACAAACATCTGCTAAAATAATACCTCCTATTTTGCACTTCAACATCAACAAAATTAAATTCAAACGTTATTAAGTAATGGTCGGATAAAAGGGAGTTTACAGGTGACACCAACAGACCATCAGTTTCAACACCGTAGGTGAGAACGAGATCGAGAGTATGATTAAAACAGTGCGTGGGTTTATTCACTTTTTGTGAGATACCCATTGATTCTAGAAGAGAATCGAAGGCTAATTTAAGATTATCGCTTTCAACATCCATATGAATGTTAAAATCACCCACTATGATGAATTTATCTGTGCTGATCAATAATCCAGAAAGGAAATCTGAAAATTCAGACAAAAACTCTAGATACGCACCAGCAGGGGGCCGGTACACTACCACTAACACAACTGGCTTCTCTGATTACCAGTTCGGAAATTTCAGACCAAGCGTGAGGCTTTCAAATGTATTATAATTGCACTTAGGTTAAATTTTTGTTTGGAGACTGGAGTTATAAATTGCTGTGACTCCTCCGCCTCGGCCCGTGCTTCTAGGAATGTGATGATTAAAGTAGCCGGGCGGAGTTGATTCATTCAAACTAACATACTCTTCCTCCTGTAACCATGTTTCTGTTAAGCAGAAAATATCACTCCTGCTCTCTGTAATTATATCATTTACTAACAGAGACTTAGAGCTTAACGATCGTATATTTAGTAGTCCGCATCTAATTTTTCGGTCTGTAATTGGTACCAAATGTACATTGGTTTTAATTTTTGCAAGGTTATTTTGGTTAACGCCTCCAAAACGCCGCACCTGGTGAACTTTTGGAGGGCGGGGAACTGCAACCACTTCTATTTTGCTAGGCACCTGGCCAGAGTCGCCAATATCATGTAATCCTACAGTTTTAGAGTCGCTAATGACATAATGCAATCCTACAGTTTTGTTGGCAGGCGTTGGTCCTCGAGAAGCAGCAGAGAAGTGTGTTAAACTACAGCTCTGCATCCTGGCCTGGACCCTGCATTGTCAGGGGGAGTGTCTAATAACATTGGCCATATTTCTAGACATAAGAGCAGCACCATCCCGGGTGGGATTTCCCCAGAATGTCTCCCAGTTGTCAATAAAGTCCACGTCGTTATCTGAACACCACCGATACAACCAGCGGCGGAGCGAGAGCATGCGACTAAACATGTCATCGCTGGTCAGATTGGGGAGGAGACCAGAAAAACCTACGGAGTCCGACATGGTTTTGGCGTAGTTACACACCGAGACAATATTCATTTTAGTTACTTCCGACTGGCGAAGACGGGAGTCGTTAGCTCCGACATTGATGATAACTTTACCATATTTACGATTACCCTTTGCCAGTAGCTTCAAATTTGCTTCTATGTCGCCCGCTCTGGCCCCCGGGATGCACCTAACTAAGGTCTCTGGAGTCGGCTTCACATGTCTGACTATGGAGTCGCCAATCACCAGGGTCGGCTTCTCAACAGATGTGTCGCTGAGTGGGGAAAAACGGTTAGACACATGAAGCGGGTGGTGGTGTTCTGTGAGCCCTTTAAGACTACGGTTCCTCCGAACCGTCACCCAGCGGTCCTGACTGGCCTGACTGGCCGGCTGCCCGGGAGCTGCAGGGGAGCGGCTACGCTCAGCTGCTACGGGCCGGTCCGCCGCTAGCTTAGCCTGGTTAGCTGAGGAGGCTCTCGGACTATGGTTTAGTTGGCCAAACCGGACCTCTAACTGACTGAGCCTCGCCTCCAGCCCTGCAAATAAGCTACACTTTAAGCACTTACCGTCTTCACTAAAGGAGGCAGAGGAATAGCTAAACATTTCACACACTGAGCAGGAAAGAGGTGAAACGGTGGGAGACGGAGAGCCCATGCTAAGATGCTAACGGAGGCTAACGGACAGAAAATGTATCGGTGATTGGTGACAGTGAAAGTTACGGAAGAGAAAATGAGCGAGTGTTGAAATAAAGACAGTAATGTACCAGATATAGTGCTATTTTACCAGAAAACAGTCTAAGTTTTAGATAAAAATTCGGGAGAGATCTGAGCCTGCACGCCGTGCAGTAGCAACAGACCGCAACACCAGGAAGTGACGCGATGCGTGACGCAATACGTTACCCAATCAGCAAGCCAACATCCATCATCAAAACGTGTGAATCGTTTGAAATGTCTCCTTAAAAACATGGAAATGTTTTTACATTTTACCAAGTTCAAATGTTTACATCAAAACTCAGCTCCAATATATGGAGCTGAATTATCATTAATTAATTAAAATGGGAATTAAATATATAATAATTAATTAAATGTGTCATTAATTAATTAAAATTAGAATGAAATATGTCATTAATTAATTAAAATACAATTCATTTTAAGTAAAAATATATATTTATTATTTCAGCATTTAATTAATTAATGACACATTTAATTAATGATTTTGTGTTGCGTGTGAATCATGAAATGTAAAACTGCATTTAATTAATTAATGACAAATTTAATTAATGATTTTGTGTTGCTGAATCATGAAATGTAAATGTAAAACTGTCAGTTTCACTCGTCAAACTCAGTGGGTGGATTCCAAACACCTCATTGGTTCCCCTGCACATCAAGTCAAGGCTAATCCAATCCACATAATGGATTGTTACAGGGCTTGTGAACCATACATCCATGTTGTGAACACATTACGATACACTAGGTGGCGCTATTCACCTCTACGTTGGTTTGGATACTCTACTCCAAAATTTTTACTCTACTCCAAAATGTTTACTCTACTCCAAAATGTTATTGGCAACCACTGAAACATCGCTCCTCTAACCACAAATGTTGAAACAGCAAGGTGTACAAAATGTAAAAATCCTGCCCAGAGCTCCTGAGAGAAGCAGCGAGTTTAATCTTAGAAGCTCTGAGCAGAATTCCTCCGGCTCCAGCGGCTCCGTCACAGCAGATACCTGCTGCTGCATCACGCAACTCTCTACAACACACAACTCTCTACAACACACAACTCTCTACAACACGCAACTCTCTACAACACGCAACTCTCTACAACACACAACTCTCTACAACACACAACTCTCTACAACACACAACTCTCTACAACACACAACTCTCTACATCACACAACTCTCTACAACACGCAACTCTCTACAACACGCAACTCTCTACAACACGCAACTCTCTACAACACGCAACTCTCTACAACACACAACTCTCTACAACACACAACTCTCTACAACACACAACTCTCTACAACACACAACTCTCTACAACACACAACTCTCAACAACTCTCTACAACACACAACTCTCTACAACACACAACTCTCTACAACACGCAACTCTCTACAACACGCAACTCTCTACAACACGCAACTCTCTACAACACGCAACTCTCTACAACACACAACTCTCTACAACACACAACTCTCTACAACACACAACTCTCTACAACACGCAACTCTCTACAACACACAACTCTCTACAACACACTACTCTCTACAACTCTCTACAACACACAACTCTCTACAACACACAACTCTCTACAACACACAACTCACAGCTGTCATGTTTAGAAAGGCTTTCAGACCAAAGCAGTGGATTCCACTAGATTTGCGTTAGCTCCGCCCACTGAGTTTGACGAGTGAAACTGACAGTTTTACATTCACATTTCATTATTCAGCAACACGAAATCATTAATTAAATGTGTCATTAATGAATTAAATGCTGAAATAATAAATATATATTTTTACTTAAAATGAATTGTATTTTAATAAATTAATGACATATTTCATTCTAATTTTAATTAATTAATGACACATTTAATTAATTAATGATATATTTAATTCCCATTTTAATTAATTAATGATGTATTTATTTATTTAATTTTGGCACAAAAAATCCTCCATACCAATAAACTTTTACCTGCATTTAATATTCACATAGAAAGACTGATATTTGAATTCAAAGTCTACCAAAACTGTGTCTGCCATTAAAAACTACATTAAACCCTGGAGCATCAATTAGTTTCTATATTTTCACGAGTATTTGGTTCAGCACAAACTCAGACTTTTCTAATAATCCAGTCAATAATACTGAAGAGAAATATACGCAGACTATTGATCACATGTGTGACATCAATATGAACATCAGCCTTCATAAAGTCCATCACCTTTCTAATTCTCATCTGTATGGAGCATTTATAATGATGAAGATGATGCTGAATTGTAATTTATCTGTAAAATGATGAAGATGATGCTGAATTGTAATGTATCTTTTATTCTCTATTCAGGTTGGTAAATTGCAGTTTGTCAGAGATCAGCTGTTCTTCTCTGGACTCAGCTCTGGAGTCCAACCCCTCCCATCTGAAACTTCTGGACCTGAGTTACAACAACCTGCAGGGTTCAGGAGTGGAACATCTGAGTGGATTTCTGGAGAGTCCAGACTGCAGACTGGAGACTCTGAGGTCAGACATGTTTTAGTTGTGTGTTCAGATGAATCTGATGTGAAAGTTGTGTTGACACTAACCTGCAGACATCAGGCTGATCTTCTACTGATCCACACTGACCATCTGACTGCTCTCAGTTCTTATTCTCTGCTTTAGTTTCATCTTAAACTTCCTCTTCTGATTCATTACATAAAACTAAACATGTGAATGTGTCAGACAGGAACAAATGAAGAACCAGAGATGTGTCTGAACCTGGAATAAAACATCTGAACAAACATGAATTAACTTTACAGCTAATACGTTCAGAAATGTCATCCAGATGTTAATAAACTGAGAGAGTCTGACAGACAATAGTGGACAGACTGAATGTGTAGTCGTCCAATATATGAGTTATAGAGCTCATTTACTAAATAACTTCTTACTGTGGCTGAAATCAGTCAAACCAACGTTGGCCTCCTTTGACTACCGTTAAATTTCATTTTAACAAATACAAGTTTACCAAATATAAAACTC
This sequence comes from Cololabis saira, assembly GCF_033807715.1. NCBI lineage: Eukaryota > Metazoa > Chordata > Actinopteri > Beloniformes > Belonidae > Cololabis > Cololabis saira. Next base: position 47,360,781 of record NC_084599.1, on the reverse strand, counting down.
TAAACATGGAAAAACATCTCTTTCTAGGTTTTTACTATCATGTCTTAATAAGTCTGCTGAGATCATTTCATCCAGGTGACATCAAGACATAAGGTGCAACAAATAATGTCTTTTTATGGTTTTCAGTGTGTAAAACTAAATATAAATACATGTGTGTTGAAGTAAGAATCAAATCAAATCAAATCAAACTTTATTTGTAAAGCACCTTTCATACAAAAAATGTAACACAAAGTGCTTTTCATAAAACATAAACATAAAATGTATTAATGCCCCCCCGCCAAGAAAACTGAAATATAGCTGCTGTCTAGACGATGAGTTTCCTTCATCAGCAACAAAACATCCAACAAGAACATCAGAAACTTTGTGATGAAATTATGTCGTCACTCAATCAACTTTTTCAGAGAAAATGCTTGAAAAAACTCCTAAACAGACAAATATGTACTGATTGATGAAGAAATGTCTCCTTAAAAACACGGAAATGATGGATATTGTTCATTTATTCATCGTTTAAAGCGACAGTACGTAACTTTTCCACCTTAATATAATATTTCCAGAGTCATTGTGATGGAACATCAACTTACAACAGGTTTAATGAACCTCTGTCATGGTCTGAGGGGTCTGTATTGCCTTCACTGGCACTATGTAACTTGGAGGAGCATGGTAGGAACCCTGCCACACTACTGGTAAAGCAGTACCGCTTTTGTCCAAAGGAGACGCCAAACTCAACAAAAGCTGAAAGTTACATTGTGCTGCTTTAAGGGAAAAAAAACATTTTAACAAGTTCACATTTTTACATCAAAACTCACCTCCAATAAACTTTTACCTTCATTTAATATTTTCCTTGCCACTGTTTGGCTTAAGGTTTTTCTCCCACTATGGGAGTTTTTACCTGCCATTGTTTATATAATAATTGCTCGGGGGTTTATGTTTATGTTTATGTTCATGTTCTGGATCTCTGGAAAGCGTCTAGAGACAACATCTGTTGTATTAGACGCTATATAAATAAAATTGAATTGAATTGAATTGAATTTACATAGAAAGACTGATATTTGAATTCAAATTCCATCAAAACTGTTTCTGCCATTAAAAACTACATTAAACCCTGGAGCATCAATTAGTTCCCATATTTTGACGAGTATTTGGTTCTGGTTTCCCTGTAAGGGTTCAGATTTGTACGTTTTTGTACCATCATGCATCTGTTCTTGATGAATCAAATGTTTTAATCAGACAAAAGTTTTCTGCACCAGTTCCAGATCCATCACTGGAGAAGAGGTGTCTTTCATGAATGCTGAATAAACACAGACGTCCTCCTGTCCTGAAACTCTTTCTCTGCTCACAAAGTCCTTCTAGGAATGAAAACTTTATTGTCCAAAACATAATTTACAAACAGACGTGTTATTGGGACAGAAACACGTGACATGAATGGACTTTACATGGTCTAGACTGTCGTCCTCATCACTGACTTTATTGAAATCAGCACAAACTCAGACTTTTCTGATCATCAAGTCAATAATACTGAAGAGAAATATACGCAGACTATTGATCACATGTGTGACATCAATATGAACATCTGCCTTCATAAAGTCCATCACCTTTCTAATTCTCATCTGTATGGAGCATTTAGAATGATGAAGATGATGATGAATTGTAAGGGTTAGGGTTTTAGTCTTTTATTCTTTATTCAGACTGGAGAGGTGCAGGTTGTCAGAGATCAGCTGTTCTTCTCTGGGCTCAGCTCTGAAGTTCAACCCCTCCCATCTGGAACATCTGGACCTGAGTAACAACCTCAACCTGCAGGATTCAGGAGTGAAACATCTGAGTGGATTTCTGGAGAGTCCAGACTGCAGACTGGAGGATCTGAGGTCAGACATGTTTTAGTTGTGTGTTCAGATGAATCTGATGTGAAAGTTGTGTTGACACTAACCTGCAGACATCAGGCTGATCTTCTACTGATCCACACTGACCATCTGACTGCTCTGAGTTCTTCTTCTCTGCTTTAGTTTCATCTTAAACTTCCTCTTCTGATTTATGACATGAAACTAAACATGTGAATGTGTCAGACAGGAACAAATGAAGAACCAGAGATGTGTCTGGACCTGGAATAAAACATCTGAACAAACATGAATTAACTTTACAGCTAATACGTTCAGAAATGTCCTCCAGGTGTTTCAGTTTCAGTTTCAGTTTATTTTTATTTGTTAGAGAGGGACAACGTACATTAAGAAACATTTTATAAAATAAAGTGTAAATGTACCCAATTGTAGCCAAAAGGCTAGTTTACATTGGCAGTCCTCCTGCCAGAAATAATAGGCTAGTACCTAGTAAAAAAGATTAAAACACAAGTACAAACACATCAGCAATAACATATAACATATATAATTCATCCCTTACAATATGCAGTTCATCCCCACATCGATAGTTTACACATCAATGTTCACATCTTTGATTATAAATCAACCAATTCCTAAGATTATATTTGAAGACGTTGTATGAAATGGACTCTCTAATGTTCTGTGGGATGTTATTCCACTCAGGTGCTGTTTTAGAAGAGAAAACTGATTGCCCAAATGCGCTCTTTCTAAAGGGGATTTAGCAGTCTCCTCTGGCTGTCCCTCTGGTAACTCTGGCTTCCCCTCCAGTAACTCTGGCTTCCCCTCCAGTAGCACCAGTTACAGAGGAGCGGAAATGGACCAACTTAGTAGTTTATATTTTTGTAAAATTGCACAATGATGAGAAAATCTTGGTTTTTTATCTAGTATTTTGAGTGCTTGTTTGTATAGAGAAATAACCAGTGTTGTTGTGGGGATGTTAGCAATAGACCAGGTGGGTAGACAGTAGTTTATGTAGGATAGTATGAGAGAAAACATGTACATTTTCGCTGCCTCTGTGGACATGTGGTTCCTGAGATGCCGGAAATTTGCTAGAGTGAACTTGAGATTTTTACAGATCTTTGAAATATGATTTTTGAATGTGAGGTGACAGTCAATCACAATACCTAGATATTTATATTATTTTACTATTTGGATCCTCTGTCCTGCAATAAAGACATCCGGTTCTCTGTGCACTTTGTTTGTTTTTGCAAAGAACATTGCAACCGTTTTAGTGTTGTTGAGTTGTAAACAGCAGTTATGTAACCAATCAGATATTTTAACCATGGCTCTCGTCAGTTGTGCAGCTGCATCAGAATGGTCTTTACCTTTCACAAAAATGACGATGTCATCAGCATACATAATTACTTCACAGTCTGGACATGCATATGGTAGATCGTTTATGTATAGACTGAAGAGGATTGGCCCCAGGACCGAGCCTTGGGGTACCCCTGTACTAAGGTCTTTGAATGTAGAGATTGAGTTCCGGCTTTTGACACACTGAGTTCGAGAAGAAAGATATGATTTGAACCAGACAGATGAAAACTCAGAAAAGTTAAATTGACTAAATTTAGATAGCAAAATATTGTGATTGACTGTATCAAAAGCTTTTCGTAAATCCAAGAAAACAGCACCAACAACTCCACCCCTGTCCATTAGATTCTTAATCCTTTCTATGAAGTAGACAGTTGCAGTTTCTGTAGAATGATTGGCCCTGAAACTGTTGCATTGGATGTAGAAGCTGATTAGTATTTAGATGAGAAATTAATTGTTCGGCCACCAGTTTTTCAATTATCTTAGACATGATGGGTAGTATACTTATGGGTCTATAATTTGATGTAGATGCAGGGTCACCACTTTTGAAAATGGGCACAACAACAGCAGGTTTCCAATGTTCTGGGAAACTTCCTTCAATCCTGGAGAATGAAATATTAGTAATGTGAGCAATCGGTTTTGTAAGTAGAGAGCCGAGATCTTTAATCATAGCAGAGTCATACACGTCTTTAGACCATTTTGGTTTTAATGAATCAATCACTTTCGATACTTGAGATTCCGTCACACTTTTCAGGTCGAAAATAGGTACATCTGGGTTTGGGGCCACAATGCTACGTTGTTGCTGCAAAGGAAAACTGCTAGCAATACTAGCAACAGATTCTACAAAGTAGTCATTCAAGGCTTCAGCCACCACAGACGATTTGTTTGTCAGAGTACTGTTAATCCTTAATTCGATATGTTTTCTAGCACTATTTTGTCCTATTAACTTCTTAATTTGCTGCCATATAACTTTTTGATTTCCTTTAGAATTAGCTATTATGTCTAGGAAATAATTTGCCTTGGCTTTTCTTATTTCTCTTGTCACTTTATTTCTTAATGATGCGAACTTGCACCTATCAGTTGTTAATTTAGATCTCAGAGAAGCTTTTAGGGCCTGATCCCGTTTTCTCATCAGTTGGAATATAGTTTTATTTATCCATGGAAGAGATGCCTTTTTAATTTTGCTTAGGGATTTCACAGAGAAATCCCTAATTATTGTATTCAATGTTTCGGTAAGGCATTGACTAGTGTAACTCACATCATTAGATTCAAGCAAATCATCCCACTTAATATCCTTTACAGCATTTTTGAATTCTTCCTTTTTGTTGTTTGGAATTTTCATAACACTCGGATTCAGTCTTGAGACTGAACTTTTCTTTCCATTTAATTTTCTAGCCACTAAAATCATGTTATGGTCAGACAGCCCAGTTAACAGATTATATGATTTACTTATTCTATCTGGCATGTTACTAAAAAATAGGTCAATCTGTGTTGAGGAAGAGTTGGTAATCCTAGTTGGTCCCTGAATTATTTGTGATAGGCTAAAGCTGTCCGTTACTTGTTTAAGTTGCTGTCTTGCTGATCTATCTTGCCAATTGACGTTAAAATCTCCCATCACAACTACTTCTCTGTTAAAATTACATTGCTTTAATAAATCCCTAAACTTATCAAAAAAACTAACATTTGATGAAGGAGGGCGGTAAATCACGATAAGAGTAAATGACATCACCGGTGAAGTACAATATTCAAGCCCAGACATTCCAGTTCACAATTTATAAATTCTATTTCATTGCAACAGATCGTATCCCTTACAAAGCAAATTACACCTCCACCCCTCCCCTGTTTGCGATCAGTTCTAAAAGTGTTAAAACCGGGCACAGATAGAGCAGCACTTGGCGAGTTTTCATTTAACCAGGATTCACTCATAGACAAGTAATCAAGTAAAGTGTTAATAAACTGAGAGAGTCTGACAGACAATATGTCAAGGTTGACATTCCCCCCAGCTTTCAGTTTCTGTCTTGCCCCGCCTGTGTCCCATCTGCCCTGATTGTGTCTGCACCTGTGTCTCGTCATGTCTCGTAATCCCCTCAGTATATCTGATCTTGTCATCCCCTTGTTCCCTATCGGACCGTACTGTTTGTTCCCCATGTTTCCTCCCACGTTTTGCTCCTCAAGTTTTTTGATCCCTTTTTAATTTATCTTGAACCTGCTCTGCAGCGCTTTAGTTTTTTTTTTTTTTTTTTGAATAAATCCTTTTGTTTTTGAGAACTCCTGCCTCCAGCCTCCCTCTCTCTCCTGCGTTTGGGTCCACACCTTACCCCCAGACGTGACACAATAGTGGACAGACTGAATGTGTAGTCGTCCAATATATGAGTTATAGAGCTCATTTACTAAATAACTTCTTACTGTGAATGAAATCAGTCAAACCAACATTGGCTTCCTTTGACTAACATTAAATTTCATTTTAACAAATACAAATTTACCAAATATAAAACTCTAAACATGGAAAAACATATTTTTCTGTGTTTTTAATATTATTCCTCAATATGTCGGTTAAGATCATTTCATCCAGGTGACATCAAGACATAAGGTGCAACAAATAATGTCTTTTTATGGTTTTCAGTGTGTAAAACTAAATATAAATACATGTGTGTTGTAGTTAGTAAACTGAAATAAAGCTGTTGTCTAGACGATGAGTTTCCTTCATCAGCAACAAAACATCCAACAAGAACATCAGAAACTTTGTGTTGAAACTGTGTCGTCACTCAATCAACTTTTTCAGAGAAAATGTTTGAAAAAACTCCTAAACAGACAAATATGTACTGATTGATGAATAAATGTCCCCTTAAAAACATGGAAATGTTTTTACATTTTACCAAGTTCTAATTTTAACATCAAAACTCAGCTCCATTAAACTTTTACATGCATTTAATATTTACATAGAAAGACTGATATTTGAATTCAAATTCCATCAAAACTGTTTCTGCCATTAAAAACTACATTAAACCCTGGAGCATCAATTGGTTTCCATATTTTCACGAGTATTTGGTTCAGCACAAACTCAGACTTTTCTGATCATCAAGTCAATAATACTGAAGAGAAATATACGCAGACTATTGATCACATGTGTGACATCAATATGAACATCTGCCTTCATAAAGTCCATCACCTTTCTAATTCTACTCTGTATGGAGCATTTATAATGATGAACATGATGCTGAATTGTAATTAATCTGTAAAATGATGAAGATGATGCTGAATTGTAATTTATCTGTAAAATGATGAAGATGATGCTGAATTGTAATTTATCTTTTATTCTTTATTCAGATTGATGGACTGCAGGTTGACAGAGATCAGCTGTTCTTCTCTGGTCTCAGCTCTGAAGTCCAACCCCTCCCATCTGAAACATCTGGACCTGAGCAGGAACTACCTGAAGGATTCAGGAGTGAAACATCTGTGTCGATTTCTGAAGAGTCCAGACTGCAGACTGGAGTATCTGGGGTCAGACATGTTTTAGTTGTGTGTTCAGATGAATCTGATGTGAAAGTTGTGTTGACACTAACCTGCAGACATCAGGCTGATCTTCTACTGATCCACACTGACCATCTGACTGCTCTGAGTTCTTCTTCTCTGCTTTAGTTTCATCTTAAACTTCCTCTTCTGATTCATTACATAAAACTAAACATGTGAATGTGTCAGACAGGAACAAATGAAGAACCAGAGATGTGTCTGAACCTGGAATAAAACATCTGAACAAACATGAATTAACTTTACAGCTAATACGTTCAGAAATGTCATCCAGATGTTAATAAACTGAGAGAGTCTGACAGACAATAGTGGACAGACTGAATGTGTAGTCGTCCAATATATGAGTTATAGAGCTCATTTACTAAATAACTTCTTACTGTGGCTGAAATCAGTCAAACCAACGTTGGCTTCCTTTGACTAACATTACATTTAATTTTAACAAATACAAGTTTACCCAATATAAAACTCTAAACATGGAAAAACATATTTTTCCATGTTTTTAATATTATTCCTCAATATGTCTGTTAAGATCATTTCATCCAGGTGACATCAAGACATAAGGTGCAACAAATAATGTATTTTTATGGTTTTCAGTGTGTAAAACTAAATATAAATCCATGTGTGTTGAAGTTAGTAAACTGAAATAAAGCTGTTGTCTAGACGATGAGTTTCCTTCATCAGCAACAAAACATCCAACAAGAACATCAGAAACTTTGTGTTGAAACTATGTCGTCACTCAATCAACTTTTTCAGAGAAAATGTTTGAAAAAACTCCTAAACAGACAAATATGTTCTGATTGATGAAGAAATGTCTCCTTAAAAACAAGGAAATGTTTTTACATTTTACCAAGTCAAAATTTTAACATCAAAACTCAGCTCCAATAAACTTTTACCTGCATTTAATATTCACATAGAAAGACTGATATTTCAATTCAAAGTCTACCAAAACTGTTTCTGCCATTAAAAACTACATTAAACCCTGAAGCATCAATTAGTTTCCATATTTTCACGAGTATTTGGTTCAGCACAAACTCAGACTTTTCTGAACATCAAGTCAATAATACTGAAGATAAATATACGCAGACTATTGATCACATGTGTGACATCAATATGAACATCAGCCTTCATAAAGTCCATCACCTTTCTAATTCTCATCTGTATGGAGCATTTATAATGATGGAGATGATGCTGAATTGTAATGTATATTTTATTCTTTATTCAGATTGGAGTTCTGCAGGTTGACAGAGATCAGCTGTTCTTCTCTGGGCCCAGCTCTGAAGTCCAACCCCTCCCACCTGAAACATCTGGACCTGAATAGCGACTACCTGTGTGATTCAGGAGTGAAACATCTGTGTGGATTTCTGGAGAGTCCAGACTGCAGACTGGAGACTCTGGAGTAAGACATGTTTTAGTTGTGTGTTCAGATGAATCTGATGTGAAAGTTGTGTTGACACTAACCTGCAGACATCAGGCTGATCTTCTACTGATCCACACTGACCATCTGACTGCTCTGAGTTCTTCTTCTCTGCTTTAGTTTCATCTTAAACTTCCTCTTCTGATTCATTACATAAAACTAAACATGTGAATGTGTCAGACAGGAACAAATGAAGAACCAGAGATGTGTCTGAACCTGGAATAAAACATCTTCACAAACATGAATTAACTTCACAGCTAATACGTTCAGAAATGTCATCCAGTTGTTAATAAACTGAGAGAGTCTGACAGACAATAGTGGACAGACTGAATGTGTAGTCGTCCAATATATGAGTTATAGAGCTCATTTACTAAATAACTTCTTACTGTGGCTGAAATCAGTCAAACCAACGTTTGCTTCCTTTAACTAACATTAAATTTCATTTTAACAAATACAAGTTTACCAAATATAAAACTATAAACATGGAAAAACATATTTTTCTGTGTTTTTAATATTATTCCTCAATATGTCTGTTAAGATCATTTCATCCTGTTGAAATCAAGACATAAGGTTTCAACAAATAATGTCTTTTTATGGTTTTCAGTGTGTAAACCTAAATATAAATACATGTGTGTTGAAGTTAGTAAAGTGAAATAAAGCTGCTGTCTAGACGATGAGTTTCCTTCATCAGCAACAAAACATCCAACAAGAACATCAGAAACTTTGTGTTGAAACTATGTCGTCACTCAATCAACTTTTTCAGAGAAAATGTTTGAAAAAACTCCTAAAAGACAAATATGTTCTGATTGATGAAGAAATGTCCCCCTAAAAACATGGAAATGATGAATATTGTTCATTTATACATCATTTGAGGGAAAAAAAACATTTAAACCAGTTCAAATTTTTACATCAAATCTCAGCTTGAATATACTTTTACCTTCATTTATATTTCCATAGAAAGACTGATATTTGAATCCAAATTCCATCAAAACTGTTTCTGTAATTAAAAACTACATTAAACCCTGGAACATCAATTAGTTTCTATATTTTGACGAGTATTTGGTTCTAGTTTTCCTGTAAGGGTTCAGATTTGTACGTTTCTGTACCATCATGCATCTGTTCTTGATGAATCAAATGTATTAATCAGACAAAAGTTTTCTGCACCAGTTCCAGATCCATCACTGGAGAAGAGATGTCTTTCATGAATGCTGAATAAACACAGACGTCCTCCTGTCCTGAAACTCTTTCTCTGCTCACAAAGTCCTTCTAGGAATGAAAACTTTATCGTCCAAAACATCATTTACAAACAGACGTGTTATTGGGACAGAAACACGTGACATGAATGGACTTTACATGGTCTAGACTGTCGTCCTCATCACCAGTGTTGGGTGTAACGCGTTACAAAGTAACTTGTTACTGTCACGAGATTACATTCGCCAGTAACGCAGTAATGTAACGCGTTACAGTTGTAATTTGGGTAATCCCGTTATAGTTACTCTAAGACAAAAAAAAATGTTACTTTAGTTACTTTAAGCTTTTCAGCTACATGTAAAACAGGAGAACAGAAAATAAAGTCAAACTTGCCTTTCATGCGTCTTCACCATGGATCTATTATGGTCTTCACAAGTTGCGCAACACTTGTCTGGCTTAAGTACGGTACGGTGCGCGTCGCCGCGTACCCTACGCCGTAGGCTCTGCGTCGATTTAACGCAGAACCATAAATCAGCCTTAAACGTGATCTTACGGGATTTTACGGGATTTTACGGGACTTCTGCTGCTGATCTGGGCACTGCAGTAATAAGGTTCCAACTACAGGACTGTCTCAGAAAATTAGAATATTGTGATAAAGTTCTTTATTTTCTGTTATGCAATTAAAAAAACCAAAAAGGTCATACATTCTGGATTCATTACAAACCAACTGAAATATTGCAAGCCTTTTATTATTTTAATAATGCTGATTATGGCTTACAGTTTAAGATTAAGATTCCCAGAATATTCAATTTTTTTTAGATAGGATATTTGAGTTTTCTTAAGCTATAAACCCTGATCAGCAATATCAAAATAATAAAAGGATTGCAATATTTCAGTTGATTTGTAATGAATCCAGAATGTATGACATTTTTAGGGCCCGAGCACCTTCAGTGCGAAGGCCCTATTGTATCTGTAGGATTTTTAGGGCCCGAGCACTTGCAGTGCGAAGGCCCTATTGTATTTGCAGGAATTCTTTGTATTATTTTTTTTATTATTAGGGCCCGAGCACCTTCAGTGCGAAGGCCCTATTGTATCTGTAGGATTTTTAGGGCCCGAGCACTTGCAGTGCGAAGGCCCTATTGTATTTGCAGGAATTCTTTGTATTATTTTTTTTATTATTAGGGCCCGAGCACCTTCAGTGCGAAGGCCCTATTGTATCTGTAGGAATTCTTCGCGTTATTATTATTTTTCTGACAAAAGGAGGGCCTTTTTGCCCTCCTAAACGTGCCCAAAAAAGTCACCAAATTTTGCATGCAAGTCAGGCCTGGCGAAAAATTTGATATTTAATGGTTTACATTAATGGGCATGGCAAAATGGCTCAACAGCGCCCCCTTGAAAACTTTGTGCCTCAAGCCCCACGATACGGTTTGACGTACATGCACGAAAATCGGTACACAACTGTATCATGGGGCAACTTAAAGAAAAGTCTCTTGGAGCCATGCCCGAAACCGAACAGGATGTCGGCCATTTTGAATTAATCGTGTCATTTTGGCGAAATTTATGCCATTCCTTCGGCAGTTAATACGGCCCGAACCGTAACGTGCCCCCAAGTGTGTTATACATCAAAATGTGCGTCTCCATCCTCCGACACCACGCATTACTTTTCTCTTTCAAAAGCGTTACCGTGGCGACGCTAGATGCCAAAAAGCGCGCCCACCCTTCATCTGATTGGTTCAGACAGAAAAAACTTTGTGCCTCAAGCCCCACAATACGGTTTGACGTACATGAACGAAAATCGGTACACACCTGTATCATGTCACTACTTAAAGAAAAGTCTATTGGCGCCATGGCCGACACCGAACAGGAAGTCGGCCATTTTGAACATTCTGAATTAATCGCGTAATTTTGGAGCAATATATGCCATTCCTTCGAGAATGAATACGGCCCGAACCGTATCGTGCACCCAGGTGTGTTATACATCAAAATGTGCGTCTCAATCCTGCGACTACACGCATTACTTTTCTCTTTCAAAAGTGTTACCGTGGCGACGCTAGACGCCAACAAGCGCACCCCCCCTTCATCTGATTGGTCCATATTTGATAGTTCCCCAAAAGGCACCAAATTTGGCATGCAAGCCAGGCCTGGCGAAAAATTTGATATTTCATGGTTTGGATTAATGGGCGTGGCCTAACGGCTCAACAGCGCCCCCCGGAAAACTTTGTGCCTCAAGCCCCACAATACGGTTTGACGTACATGCACGAAAATCGCTACACACCTGTATCATGGCACAACTTAAAGAAAAGTCTCTTGGCGCCATGGCCGAAACCGAACAGGATGTCGGCCATTTTGAATAAATTGTGTAATTTTGGCGCAATTTATGCCATTCCTTCGGCAATTAATACGGCCCGAACCGTAATGGGCACCCAGGTGTGTTATACTTCAAAATTTGCGTCTCCATCCTGCGACAACACGCATTACTTTTCTCTTTCAAAAGTGTTACCGTGGCGACGCTAGACGCCAAAAGGCGCGCCCCCCCCTTCATCTGATTGGTCCATATTTGATAGTTCTCCAAAAGTCACCAAATTTTGCATGCAAGCCAGGCCTGGCGATACATTTGATATTTCATGGTTTAATGGGCGTGGCCTAACGGCTCAACAGCGCCCCCTAGAATACTTTTATCTGCCATAACTTTTGAATGGTTTGACATAGGAAGTCGTGGGTGGTGTCATGGGACTCTGTAATGAGTCCTTAAGCTTCGTTGGCCTTATTTAGCCCCGCCCCTTCTTCTGATTGGTTGTCCCGATTTTCTGCTATAACTTTGGAATGGTTTGACATAGAGAGTCGTGGGTGGTGTCATCAGATTCTGTATGGAGTCCTTGACCTTCATTGGGCTGAATTAGCCCCACCCCTTCTTCTGATTGGTTGTCCCTTTTTTCTGCTATAACTTTTGAATGGTTTAACATAGAGAGTTGTGGGTGGTGTCTTTTCTTATATGCTTATGGGGGGCGGTGGCCGTGAGTGCGAGGGCCCGTTCATCGCTGCTTGCAGCTTTAATTAGGGCCCGAGCACCTTCAGTGCGAAGGCCCTATTGTATCTGTAGGAATTCTTCGCGTTATTAGGGCCCGAGCACTTGCAGTGCGAAGGCCCTATTGTATTTGCAGGAATTTTTATTATTATTAGGGCCCGAGCACTTGCAGTGCGAAGGCCCTCTTGTATTTGCAGGAATTTTTATTATTATTTTCCTGACAAAAGGAAGGCCTTTTTGCCCCCCTAAAAGTGCCCAAAAAGTCACCAAATTTTGCACCCAAGTCAGGCCTGGCAAAAAATTTGATATTTAATGGTTTGCATTAATGGGCGTGGTAAAATGGCTCAACAGCGCCCCCTTGAAAACTTTGTGCCTCAAGCCCCAAGATACGGTTTGACGTACATCCACGAAAATCGGTACACACCTGTATCATGGGACAACTTAAAGAAAAGTCTCTTGGCGTCATGCCTGAAACCGAACAGGATGTCGGCCATTTTGAATTAATCGTGTCATTTTGGCAAAATTTATGCCATTCCTTCGGCAGTTAATTCAGCCCGAACCGTAACGTGCACCCAGGTGTGTTATACATCAAAATGTGCGTCTCCATCCTCCGACACCACGCATTACTTTTCTCTTTCAAAAGCGTTACCGTGGAGACGCTAGACGCCAAAAAGCGTGCCCACCCTTCATCTGATTGGTTCAGACAGAAAAAACTTTGCGCCTCAAGCCCCAGAATACGCTTTGACGTACATGAACGAAAATCGGTACACACCTGTATCATGTCGCAAGTAAAAGAAAAGTCTCTTGGCGCCATGGCCGAAACCGAACAGGAAGTCGGCCATTTTGAACATTCTGAATTAATCGCGTAATTTTGGAGCAATATATGCCATTCCTTCGAGAATTAATTCAGCCCGAACCGTATCGTAAACCCAGGTGTGTTATACATCAAAATGTGCGTCTCCATCCTGCGACTACTCGCATTACTTTTCTCTTTCAAAAGTGTTACCGTGGCGACGCTAGACGCCAACAAGCGCACCCCCCCTTCATCTGATTGGTCCATATTTGATAGTTCCCCAAAAGTCACCAAATTTTGCACCCAAGTCAGGCCTGGTGAAAAATTTGATATTTAATGGTTTGCATTAATGGGCGTGGCAAAATGGCTCAACAGCGCCCCCATAGAAAACTTTGTACCTCAAGCCCCACAATACGGTTTGACATACATGCATGAAAATCGCTACACACCTGTATCATGGCGCAACTTAAACAAAAGTCTCTTGGAGCCATGGCCGAAGCCGAACAGGAAGTCGGCCATTTTGAATTAATTGTGTAATTTTGGCGCAATTTATGCCATTCCTTCGGCAATTAATACGGCCCGAATCGTAATGTGCAGCCAGGTGTGTTATACATCAAAATGTGCATCTCCGTCCTGCGACTACGCGCATTACTTTTCTCTTTCAAAAGCGTTACCGTGGCGACGCTAGACTCCAAAAGGCGCGCCCCCCCTTCATCTGATTGGTCCATATTTGATAGTCACCAAATTTTGCATGCAAGCCAGGCCTGGCGATACATTTGATATTTCATGGTTTGCATTAATGGGCGTGGCCTAACGGCTCAACAGCGCCCCCTAGAATACTTTTATCTGCCATAACTTTGGAATGGTTTGACATAGAGAGTCGTGGGTGGTGTCATGGGACTCGATATTGAGTCCTTGACCATAATTGGTGAAAATTAGCTCCGCCCCTTCTTCTGATTGGTTGTCCATATTTCCTGCTATAAATTTTGAATGTTTTGACATAGAGAGTCGTGGGTGATGTCACCTGAATCGGTATTGAGTCCTTGAGCTTCATTGGCCTGAATTATTCCCGCCCCTTCTTCTGATTGATTTTCCCGATTTTCTGCCATAACTTTGGAATGGTTTGACATAGAGAGTCGTGGGTGGTGTCATCAGACTATGTATGGAGTCCTTGACCTTCATTGGCCTGAATTAGCCCTGCCCCTTCTTCTGATTGGTTGTTCCTTTTTTCTGCTATTACTTTTGAATGGTTTGACATAGAGAGTCGTGGGTGGTGTCATTTCTGATATGCTTATGGGGGGCGGTGGACGTGAGTGCGAGGGCCCGTTCATCGCTGCTTGCAGCTTTAATTATTATTTTTTTTTTCTTCTGACAAAGTGATGGCCTTTTTGCCCCCCTTAACATGCCCAAAAAGTCACCAAATTTTGCACCCAAGTCAGGCCTGGCGAAAAATTTGATATTTAATGGTTTGCATTAATGGGCGTGGCAAAATGGCTCAACAGCGCCCCCTTGAAAACTTTGTGCCTCAAGCCCCACGATACGGTTTGACGTACATGCACGAAAATCGGTACACACCTGTATCATGGGACAACTTAAAGAAAAGTCTCTTGGCGTCATGCCCGAAACCGAACAGGAAGTCGGCCATTTTGAATTAATCGTGTCACTTTGGCGCAATTTATGCCATTCCTTCGGCAGTTAATTCAGCCCGAACCTTAACGTGCACCCAGGTGTGTTATACATCAAAATGTTCGTCTCCATCCTCCGACACCACGCATTACTTTTCTCTTTCAAAAGCGTTACCGTGGCGACGCTAGACGCCAAAAAGCGCGCCCACCCTTCATCTGGTTGGTTCAGACAGAAAAAACTTTGCGCCTCAAGCCCCATAATACGGTTTGACGTACAAGAATGAAAATTGGTACACTCCTGTATCATGTCGCAACTAAAAGAAAAGTCTCTTGGCGCCATGGCCGAAACCGAACAGGAAGTCGGCCATTTTGAACATTCTGAATTAATTGCGTAATCTTGGAGCAATATATGCCATTCCTTCGAGAGTTAATTCAGCCCGAACCGTATTGTGAACCCAGATGTGTTATACATCAAAATGTGTGTCTCCATCCTGCGACTACACGCATTACTTTTCTCTTTGAAAAGTGTTACCGTGGCGACGCTAGTCGCCAACAAGCGCACCCCCCCTTCATCTGATTGGTCCATATTTGATAGTTCCCCAAAAGGCACCAAATTTGGCATGTAAGACAGGCCTGGCGATAAATTTGATATTTCATGGTTTGCATTAATGAGCGTGGCAAAATGGCTCAACAGCGCCCCCCGGAAAACTTTGTGCCTCAAGCCCCACAATACGGTTTGACGTACATGCACGAAAATCGCTACACACCTGTATTATGGAACAACTTAAAGAAAAGTCTCTTGGAGCCATGGCCGAAACCGAACAGGATGTCGGCCATTTTGAATAAATTGTGTCATTTTGGCGAAATTTATGCCATTCCTTCGGCAGTTAATTCAGCCCGAACCGTAACGTGCACCCAGGTGTGTTATACATCAAAATGTGCGTCTACATCCTGCGACACCACGCATTACTTTTCTCTTTCAAAAGTGTTACCGTGGCGACGCTAGACGCCAAAAGGCGCGCCCCCCTTTCATGTGATTGGTCCATATTTGATAGTTCTCCAAAAGTCACCAAATTTTGCATGCAAGCCAGACTTGGTGATAAATTTGATATTTCATGGTTTGCATTAATGGGCGTGGCCTAACGGCTCAACAGCGCCCCCTAGAATACTTTTATCTGCCATAACTTTTGAATGGTTTGACATAGGAAGTCGTGGTTGGTGTCATGGGACTCTGTAATGAGTTTTTAAGCTTCGTTGGGCTTAATTAGCCCCGCCCCTTCTTCTGATTGGTTGTCCCGATTTTCTGCTATAACTTTGGAATGGTTTGACATAGAGAGTCCCGCTTCCTGATTCAAACGTCTGCCGGCCCCGCCCCCCGACCAATCAGTGGCGAGTAGGGTGATGACGGCCCCGCCCCCCGACCAATCAGTGGCGAGTAGGGTGATGACGGCCCCGCCCCCCGACCAATCAGTGGCGAGTAGGGTGATGACGGCCCCGCCCCCCGACCAATCAGTGGCGAGTAGGGTGATGACGGCCCCGCCCCCCGACCAATCAGTGGCGAGTAGGGTGGTGACGGCCCCGCTCCCCGACCAATCAGCTGCCTGTAATATGGTGACGTCAGAAATAGACCCGTGCTCAGCCCGGTTAGAACCTCGGTAGAATGGTTACAGAAAAAGTAATAAAAATAGTAGTGTTTTACTAATATTTATACCTTACAAATATTAAAAAAATTAGGAAAAAAAAGTTCCAGACATTTTATCGCTATGTTGGTCTTAATGGGCGTGGCCTAATGGCTCAACAGCGCCCCCTAGAAAACTTTTCTCTGCCATAACTTTTGAATGGTTTGACATAGAGAGTTGTGGGTGGTGTCATGGGACTCTGTGATGAGTCCTTAAGCTTCGTTGGCCTTAATTAGCCCCGCCCCTTCTTCTGATTGGTTGTCCCGATTTTCTGCTATAACTTTTGAATGGTTTGACATAGAGAGTTGTGGGTGGTGTCATGGGACTCTGTGATGAGTCCTTAAGCTTCGTTGGCCTTAATTAGCCCCGCCCCTTCTTCTGATTGGTTGTCCATAATTTCTGACTATAACTTTTGAATGGTTTGACATATTTGAAATATGCTGGTAATGTGTCAGCCAACCACAAAAATCTCTGCAATTTTGGTGGAATCATTTATTTTTTGTCCTTGCCCGGTGCAAATGACATAAATAAAGTGCGTGGTTTGGTTGTGAAAAAATAAAAGTAATGTTACGTGAACAATAAATCAAATGCTCCCTTCCATGCAGTGTGTGTGTCTAGGAAGTAAAGACTGGAACATGCTATTCACAAAAGCACAAATAGTGGGGTTTTACTAATATCTATATCTTACAAATATCTTAAAAATTACGAAAAAACTATTCGGGACTCAGGGGGCACGGTGGCGCAGCAGGTAGTGCAGCCGTCTCACAGCAAGAAGGTCCTGGGTTCGATTCCCGCCGGGGATGCTGTGGGCGCTGAAGTGCGTGTTAGTTCCCCCATGACTTCAGTGCCCACACCCTGGGTGGGGTTGGTGAAAGGATCTTTCTGTGTGGAGTTTGCATGTTCTCCCCGTGTTCCCCTGGGTAGCTAATGTGAGCTACCCTCACAAAAACATGCACACAGTCCTGGGCTATACATGCCCCCTCTGGCCAGCCGGGGCGCCAGATGGGGTGGGGAGGATCTGGCCGGAATAACGTGATCCTTCCACGCGCTACGCTCGGCCGGAGAAACCTCACCCTGTCTGGTGAAAAGATGCGGCCTGCTCACTCCTCAGGTTAAGGAGGAGACCTGAGCTCAGTGCAGGGCCCTCCCGGGGTTGGTAGAGGATGGCAATGCACAGGACTGGAGGTAGGAGCACTGGGTGATAAAATGGGGAAAAAAACCGGGATAAAAATATTTTAAAAAAAAAAAAAAAAAACTATTCGGGACTCAGATTATATCGCTATGTTGGTCTGTCCTCAATCAGTCAGTCAGAAAACGGCCAAGCTGATTCGTGGCTCAGGGGTAACGTCACCGTCTGTCATGTGAGAGATCGCGGGTTCGATCCCAGCACAATGCAAAGTTTATTGTCAGCAATTTTTGTGTTTTTTTTAACATCAAAATATGCGTCTCCATCTTGCGACGACGCGCCTTACTTTTCTCATTCAAAAGTGTTACCGTGGCAACACTCAACGCCAAAAAGTGCGCCCCCCTTCATCTGATTGGTCCATATTTGATAGTTCCCCAAAAGTCACCAAATTTTGCATGCAAGGCAGGCCTGGCGATAAATGTGATATTTGATGGTTTGCATTAATGGGCGTGGCCTAACGGCTCAACAGCGCCCCCTAGAATACTTTTCTCTGCCATAACTTTTGAAAGGTTTGACATAAAGAGTCGTGGGTGGTGTCATGGGACTCTGTATTGAGTCCTTGACCTTCATTGGCCTAAATTAGCCCCGCCCCTTCTTCTGATTGGTTGTCCCTATTTCCTGCTATAACTTTTGAAAGGTTTGACATAAAGAGTCGTGGGTGGTGTCATTTCTGATATGCTTATGGGGGCGGTGGCCGTGAGTGCGAGGGCCCGTTCATTGCTGCTTGCAGCTTTAATTATTATTATTATTTTTCTGACAAAAGGAAGGCCTTTTTCCCCCCCTAAACGTGCCCAAAAAGTCACCAAATTTTGCATTCAAGGCAGGCCTGGCGAAAAATTTGATATTTAATGGTTTGCATTAATGGGCGTGGCAAAATGGCTCAACAGCGCCCCCTTGAAAACTTTGTGCCTCAAGCCCCACGATACGGTTTGACGTACATGCACGAAAATCGGTACACACCTGTATCATGTGGCAACTTAAAGAAAAGTCTCTTGGCGTCATGCCCGAAACCGAACATGAAGTCGGCCATTTTGAATTAATTGTGTAATTTTGGCGCAATTTATGCCCTTCCTTCGGCAGTTAATACGGCCCGAACCGTAACGTGCCCCCAAGTGTGTTATACATCAAAATGTGCGTCTCCATCCTCCGACACCAGGCATTACTTTTCTCTTTCAAAAGGGTTACCGTGGCGATTTTAGACGCCAAAAAGCGCGCCCACCCTTCATCTGATTGGTTCAGACCGAAAAAACTTTGCGCCTCAAGCCCCATAATACGCTTTGACGTACATGAACGAAAATCGGTACACACCTGTATCATGTCGCAACTTAAAGAAAAGTCTCTTGGCGCCATGGCCGAAACCGAACAGGAAGTCGGCCATTTTGAACATTCTGAATTAATCGCGTAATTTTGGAGCAATGCCATTCCTTCGAGAATTAATACGGCCCGAACCGTAACGTGCACCCAGATGTGTTATACATCAAAATGTGCGTCTACTTCCTGCGACTACACACATTACTTTTCTCTTTCAAAAGTGTTACCGTGGCAACGCTAGACGCCAAAAGGCGCGCCCCCCCTTCATGTGATTGTCCATATTTGATAGTTCTCCAAAAGTCACCAAATTTTGCATGCAAGTCAGACTTGGCGATAAATTTGATATTTCATGGTTTTCATTAATGGGCGTGGCCTAACAGCTCAACAGCGCCCCCTAGAATAATTTTATCTGCCATAACTTTTGAATGGTTTGACATAGGAAGTTGTGGGTGGTGTCATGGGACTCTGTAATGAGTCCTTAAGCTTAGTTGGCCTTAATTAGCCCCGCCCCTTCTTCTGATTGGTTGTCCCGATTTTCTGCTATAACTTTGGAATGGTTTGACATAGAGAGTCGTGGGTGGTGTCATCAGAATCTGTATGGAGTCCTTGACCTTCATTGGCCTGAATTAGCCCCGCCCCTTCTTCTGATTGGTTGTCCCTTTTTTCTGCTATAACTTTTGAATGGTTTGACATAGGAAGTCGTGGGTGGTGTCGTTTCTGATATGCTTATGGGGGGCGGTGGCCGTGAGTGCGAGGGCCCGTTCATCGCTGCTTGCAGCTTTAATTATTATTATTATTTTTTTCCTGACAAAGTGATGGCCTTTTTGCCCCCCTTAACATGCCCAAAAAGTCACCAAATTTTGCACCCAAGTCAGGCCTGGCGAAAAATTTGATATTTAATGGTTTGCATTAATGGGCGTGGCAAAATGGCTCAACAGCGCCACCTAGAAAACTTTGTGCCTCAAGCCCCACAATACGGTTTGACGTACATGCACGAAAATCGGTACACACCTGTATCATGGCGCAACTGAAAGAAAAGTCTCTTGGCGTCATGCCCGAAACCAAACAGGAAGTCCGCCATTTTGAATTAGTCGTGTCATTTTGGCGAAATTTATGCCATTCCTTCGAAAGTTCATTCAGCCCGAACCGTAACGTGCACCCAGGTGTGTTATACATCAAAATGTGCGTCTCCATCCTGCGACAACACGCATTACTTTTCTCTTTCAAAAGCGTTACCGTGGCGACGCTAGACGCCAAAAAGCACGCCCACCCTTCATCTGATTGGTTCGACAGAAAAAACTTTGTGCCTCAAGCCCCATAATACGGTGTGACGTACATGAACGAAAATCGGTACACACCTGTATCATGTCACAACTTAAAGAAAACTCTCTTGGCGCCATGGCCTAAACCGAACAGGAAGTCGGCCATTTTGAACATTCTGAATTAATCGCGTAATTTTGGAGCAATATATGCCATTCCTTCGAGAATTAATTCAGTCCAAACCGTATCGTGAACCCAGATGTGTTATACATCAAAATGTGCGTCTCCATCCTGCGACTACACGCATTACTTTTCTCTTTCAAAAGTGTTACCGTGGCGACGCTAGACGCCAACAAGCGCACCCCCCCTTCATCTGATTGGTCCATATTTGATAGTTCCCCAAAAGGCACCAAATTTGGCATGCAAGCCAGGCCTGGCGATAAATTTGATATTTCATGGTTTGCATTAATGGGCGTGGCAAAATGGCTCAACAGCGCCCCCCGGAAAACTTTGTGACTCAAGCCCCACAATACGGTTTGACGTACATGCACGAAAATCGCTACACACCTGTATCAATACACAACTTAAAGAAAAGTCTCTTGGCGACATGGCCGAAACCAAACAGGAAGTCAGCCTTTTTGAATTAATCGTGTCACTTTGGCACAATTTATGCCATTCCTTCGGCAGTTAATACGGCCCGAACCGTAACGTGCCCCCAAGTGTGTTATACATCAAAATGTGCGTCTCCATCCTGCGACAAGATGCATTACTTTTCTCTTTCAAAAGCGTTACCGTGGCGACGCTAGACGCCAAAAAGCGCGCCCACCCTTCATCTGATTGGTTCAGACAGAAAAAACTTTGCGCCTCAAGCCCCAGAATACGGTGTGACGTACATGAAGGAAAATCGGTACACACCTGTATCATGTCGCAACTTAAAGAAAAGTCTCTTGGCGCCATGGCCGAAACCGAACAGGAAGTCGGCCATTTTGAACATTCTGAATTAATCGCGTAATTTTGGAGCAATATGAGCCATTCCTTCGAAAATTAATACGGCCCGAACCGTAACGTGCATCCAGGTGTGTTATACATCAAAATGTGCGTCTCTATCCTGCGACTACGCGCATTACTTTTCTCTTTCAAAAGTGTTACCGTGGCGACGCTAGACGCCAAAAAGCGCGCCCCCCTTCATCTGATTGGTCCATACTTGATAGTTCCCTAAAAGTCACCAAATTTTGCATGCAAGGCAGGCCTGCCGATAAATTTGATATTTCATGGTTGGTATTAATGGGCGTGGCAAAATGGCTCAACAGCGCCGCCTAGAATACTTTTCTGTGCCATAACTTTTGAATGGTTTGACATAAACAGTCGTGGGTGGTGTCATGGGACTTGGTATTGAGTCCTTGGCCATAATTGGTGCAAATTAGCCCCGCCCTTTCTTCTGATTGGTTGTCCCGATTTTCTGCTATAACTTTTGAATGGTTTGACATAGAGAGTCGTGGGTGGTGTCATCAGATTCTGTATGGAGTCCTTGACCTTCATTGGCCTGAATTAGCCCCGCCCCTTCTTCTGATTGGTTGTCCCTTTTTTCTGCTATAACTTTTGAATGGTTTGACATAGAGAGTCGTGGGTGGTGTCATTTCTGATATGCTTATGGGGGGGGCGGTAGCGGTGAGTGCGAAGGCCCGTTCATCGCTGCTTGCAGCTTTAATTTTTTTTATTATTATTAATATTTTTCTGACAAAAGGAAGGCCTTTTTTGCCCCCCTAAACATGCCCAAAAAGTCACCAAATTTTGCATGCAAGGCAGGCCTGGCGATAAATTTGATATTTCATGGTTTGCATTAATGGGCGTGGCAAAATGGCTCAACAGCGCCCCCCGGAAAACTTTGTGCCTCAAGCCCCACGATACGATTTGACGTACATGCACGAAAATCGGTACACACCTGTATCATGGCACAACTTAAAGAAAAGTCTCTTGGCGTCATGCCCGAAACCGAACAGGATGTCGGCCATTTTGAATTAGTCGTGTCATTTTGGCGCAATTTATGCCATTCCTTCGGCAGTTAATACGGCCCGAACCTTAACGTGCACCCAGGTGTGTTATACATCAAAATGTGCGTCTCCATCCTCCGACACCACGCATTAATTTTCTCTTTCAAAAGCGTTACCGTGGCGACGCTAGATGCCAAAAAGCCCGCCCACCCTTGATCTGATTGGTTCAGACAGAAAAAACTTTGCGCCTCAAGCCCCATAATACGGTTTGACGTACATGCACTAAAATCGGTACACATCTTTATCATGTTGCTACTTAAAGAAAAGTCTCTTGGCGCCATAGCCGAAACCGAACAGGAAGTCGGCCATTTTGAACATTCTGAATGAATCGCGTAATTTTGGAGCAATATGAGCCATTCCTTTGAGAATTAATACGGCCCGAACCGTAACGTGCACCCAGGTGTGTTATACATCAAAATGTGCGTCTCTATCCTGCGACTACGTGCATTACTTTTCTCTTTCAAAAGTGTTACCGTGGCGACGCTAGATGCCATAAGGCGCGCTCCCCCTTCATCTGATTGATCCATATTTGATAGTTCCCCAAAAGTCACCAAATTTTGCATGCAAGGCAGGCCTGCCGATAAATTTGATATTTCATGGTTTGTATTAATGGTCGTGGCAAAACGGCTCAACAGCGCCCGCCGGAAAACTTTGTGCCTCAAGCCCCACAATACGGTTTGACGTACATGCACGAAAATCGGTACACACCTGGATCATGTCGCAACTTAAAGAAAAGTCTCTTGGAGCCATGGCCGAAACCGAACAGGAAGTCAGCTATTTTGAATTAATTGTGTAATTTTGGCGCAATTTATGCCATTCCTTCGGCAATTAATACGGCCCGAACCGTAACGTGCACCCAGGTGTGTTATACCTCAAAATGTGCGTCTCCATCTTGCGACTACACGCATTACTTTTCTCTTTCAAAAGTGTTACCGTGGCGACGCTAGACGTGAAAAAGCGCGCCTCCCCTTCATCTGATTGGTCCATATTTGATAGTTCTCCAAAAGCCACCATTTTTTGCATGCAAGCCAGACTTGGCGATAAATTTGATATTTTATGGTTTGCATTAATGGGCGTGGCCTAACGGCTCAACAGCGCCCCCTAGAATACTTTTATCTGCCATAACATTTGAATGGTTTGACATAGGAAGTTGTGGGTGATGTCATGGGACTCTGTAATGAGTCCTCAAGCTTCGTTGGCCTTAATTAGCCCCGCCCCTTCTTCTGATTGGTTGTCCTTTTTTTAATAATAAAATCGCCGCAAGCCGCCAGTCGCTCTCGCGCTGTCTCCCGCTTCCTGATTCAAACGTCTGCCGGCCTCGCCCCCCGACCAATCAGTGGCGAGTAGGGTGATGACGGCCCCGCCCCCCGACCAATCAGTGGCGAGTAGGGTGATGACGGCCCCGCCCCCCGACCAATCGGTGGCGAGTAGGGTGATGACGGCCCCGCCCCCCGACCAATCAGCTGCCTGTAATGTGGTGACGTCAGAAATAGTCCCGTGCTCAGCCCGGTTAGAACCTCGGCAGAATGGATGCATAAAAAGTAATAATATTTAATAGTAGTGTTTTACTAATATTTACACCTTACAAATATTCAAAAAATTAGGAAAAAATATTTCCAGACTCAGCTACATTTTATATTGGTCTGTCATAAGGCAGTAAGTCAAACGGAAAGGAGTAGCTGAGTTTTAGCTCAGCAAGGGCATTGCCGTCTTTAGTGCCAGAGATGGTGAGATCGATCCCCGCTCGGAGCTGAAAGTTTTGTCAGCAATTTTTGTGTTTTTTTTACATCAAAATGTGCGTCTCCATCTTGCGACTGCGCGCATTACTTTTCTCTTTCAAAAGTGTTACCGTGGCGACGCTAGACGCGAAAAAGCGCTCGTCCCCTTCATCTGATTGGTCCATATTTGATAGTTCTCAAAAAGTCACCAAATTTTGCATGCAAGCCAGACTTGGTGATAAATTTGATATTTCATGGTTTACATTAATGGGCGTGGCCTAACGGCTCAACAGCGCCCCCTAGAAAACTTTTCTCTGCCATAACTTTTGAATGGTTTGACATAAAGAGTCGTGGGTGGTGTCATCAGATTCTGTATGGAGTCCTTGACCTTCATTGGCCTGAATTAGCCCCACCCCTTCTTCTGATTGGTTGTCCCGATTTTCTGCTATAACTTTGGAATGGTTTGACATAGAGAGTCGTGGGTGGTGTCATCAGATTCTGTATGGAGTCCTTGACCTTCATTGGCCTGAATTAGCCCCCCCCCCTTCTTCTGATTGGTTGTCCCTTTTTTCTGCTATAACTTTTGAATGGTTTGACATAGGAAGTCGTGGCTGGTGTCGTTTCTGATATGCTTATGGGGGGCGGTGGCCGTGAGTGCGAGGGCCCGTTCATCGCTGCTTGCAGCTTTAATTTTCTTTTTTTTTTTTCTTTCTTTCTTTCTTTTTTTTCTTCCTACGAAAGGAGGGCCTTTTTGCCCCCCTAAACGTGCCCAAAAAGTCACCAAATTTTGCATGCAAGTCAGGCCTGGCGAAAAATTTGATATTTCATGCTTTGCATTAATGGGCGTGGCAAAATGGCTCAACAGCGCCCCCCGGAAAACTTTGTGCCTCAAGCCCCACAATACAATTTGACGTACATGCACGCAAATCGCTACACACCTGTATCATGTTGCAACTTAAAGAAAAGTCTCTTGGCGCCATGGCCGAAACCGAACAGGAAGTCAGACATTTTGAATTAATTGTGTAATTCTGGCGCAATTTATGCTATTCCTTCGACAATTAATACGGCCCGAACCGTAACGTGAAGCCAAGTGTGTTATACCTCAAAATGTGCGTCTCCATCTTGCGACTCCGCGCATTACTTTTCTCTTTCAAAAGTGTTACCGTGGCGACGCTAGACGCCAAAAGGCGCGCCTTCCCTTCATCTGATTGGTCCATATTTGATAGTTCTCCAAAAGTCACCAAATTTTGCATGCAAGCCAGGCCTGGCGATAATTTTGATATTTCATAGTTTGCATTAATGGGCGTGGCCTAACGGTTCAACAGCGCCCCCTAGAATACTTTTCTCTGCCATAACTTTTGAATGGTTTGACATTAAGAGTCGTGGTTGGTGTCATGGGACTCAGTATTGAGTCCTTGACCATAATTGGTGAAAATTAGCCCCGCCCCTTCTTCTGATTGGTTGTCCCTTTTTTCTGCTATAACTTTTGAATGGTTTGACATAGGAAGTCGTGGGTGGTATCGTTTCTGATATGCTTATGGGGGGCGGTGGCCGTGAGTGCGGGGGCCCGTTCATCGCTGCTTGCAGCTTTAATTGTTTTTGTAATTGCATTACAAAAAAATCACAATATTCTAATTTTCTGAGACAGTCCTGTATATGTTGTTCATTGGCAATCGAGTTATGGTGCAGCTCAGGTGATGTTGCGGAGTAATCCAAAAGTAATGTAACTAGTTACTTTCAGCAACCAGTAACTAAGTAGTATAATGGATTACTTTTTTTGAGTAACTACCCCAACACTGCTCATCACTGACTATATTGAAATCAGCTCAAACTCAGACTTTTCTGATCATCAAGTCAATAATACTGAAGAGAAATATACGCAGACTATTGATCACATGTGACATCAATATGAACATCAGCCTTCATAAAGTCCATCACCTTTCTAATTCTCATCTGTGTGGAGCATGTAAAATGATGAAGATGATGCTGAATTGTAATTCATCTGTAAAATGATGAAGATGATGCTGAATTGTAATTTATCTTTTACTCTTTATTCAGATTGAGGTACTGCCGTTTGTCAAAGAACAGCTGTTCTTATCTGGTCTCAGCTCTGAAGTCCAACCCCTCCCATCTGAAACTTCTGGACCTGACAGAGAACCTTCTGGAGCCTGCATATGTGGAGCAGCTTTCTGATCTGGTGAAGAGTCCAGACTACCAGCTGCAGCATCTCTGGTCAGTGGAGGTTGGACTCAGTTCTGCTGCTTCCAGCAGTTTTCTACTAAAACCAGTTGGTATCAAAGATCAGTGTTTCCAGTGAAGCTGCAGCTTCTCAGCATCTGCTTTCCTTTTGAAGCTGTGAGAGGAGGATTATTAAAGGCTGTAGGATTGGACAGAAACACAGAGACAGCAGTCACCCGATCAGAGGTTCCAGATGTTTGTTGTAGACCAGTGTTGTGCTGGTGTTCACGTGTACAGAAATAAAGGAGTATTCCAGCTGACGGCCTTCCAGGATGTTCAGACACACAGCTGCTCCACTGCAGCTCTGAACTCTGAAGTCCTGGATGTGCTGATGGAGGGATCTCTGCAAACACCCCTTTATCTGCTCTCTTCTTTCTTCTTCCTCTACAGCTGATGGAGGGATCTCTGCAAACACTCCTTTATCTGCTCTCTTCTTTCTTCCTCCTCTACAGCTGATGGAGGGACCTCTGCAAACACTCCTTTATCTGCTCTCTTCTTTCTTGTTCCTCAACAGCTGATGGAGGGATCTCTGCAAACACTCCTTTATCTGCTATCTTCTTTCTTCTTCCCTCTACAGCTGATGGAGGGATCTCTGCAAACACTCCTTTATCTGCTCTCTTCTTTATTCTTCCTCTACAGCTGATGGAGGGATCTCTGCAAACACTCCTTTATCTGCTCTCTTCTTTCTTCTTCCCTCTACAGGTGGGGAAGGTTTACTGTCCTGGACGGATGAGTCGTGTCCTGATCGTCCTCAGAGTTGAAGCAGCACCAGTTTGTGTGAACAGACTCTGACTGGACCGTGATGAAGATGATGATGAAGATGAAGATAATTTCTCATACAGTGTATAATCGTCCGTCAAGATAATAATAAGAGTTGTTTAGCTTTTTTCTATTCATTTCGGGGCCCAAGTTCTGAGGAGATGTGCTTGTGTCCTGCTGCTGCTTCCACATGACTGCTGTGTGCTGCTGACGCCCCCCCCCCACTTCTGGTCATCCCGCTGTTGCTTCCACCTGCCTGCTGTGTGCTGCTTACGTCCCCGACTTCCCCAGTCTGGCCTTCGGCAGGAGGGTCCCCCCTTATGATCCAGGTCCTGGTCCAGGTTTCTTCCCTCCTAAAGGAGAGTTTTTCCTTGCCACTGTTTGGCTTAAGGCTTTTCTCCCATTATAGGAGTTTTTACCTGCCATTGTTTATGTAATAATTGCTCGGAGGTTTATGTTTATGTTTATGTTTATGTTCATGTTCTGGATCTCTGAAAAGCGTCTAGAGACAACATCTGTTGTATTAGATGCTATATAAATAAAATTGAATTGAATTGATGATGATGATGTACATAGTTTCTGAATTCCAGAGTTTTACAAACTCCTCATATATTAATTTATTTCATGTTAAGTCAAAAGGTCATTATTCTTATTATATTATTGTTAAAAAAAAACAGTACATCAAAATGTTGCCGTTAATTAGGGCCTGAGCACTTACAGTGTGAAGGCCCTTTCTTCTTTATTTTTCCGACTAAATGAGGGCCTTTTTTTCCCCTAAACGTGCCCCAAAGTCACCAAATTTTGCACCAAGCCAGGCCTGGTGATAAATGTGATATTTAATGGTTTGCATTAATGGGCGTGGCCTAACGGCTCAACAGCGCCCCCTAGAAAACCTTGTGCCTCAATCCCCACAATACGGTTTGACGTACATGAACGAAAATCGGTACACACCTGTATCATGTCACAACTTAAAGAAAAGTCTCTTGGGGCCATGGCCCTAACCCAACAGGAAGTCGGCCATTTTCAATTAATTGTGTCATTTTGGCGCAATTTATGCCATTCTTTCGGCAGTTAATGCGGCCCGAAGCCTACTACTAATGTAATGATGGATAAAAGTCTACGCTGCCGCGGCGGAGCTGCTCAGCAAAGCATCCATCTCCTCCACCGAGTCACATGACTCCCCCACGGTTTTCTTTTCATTTACATGTTTCCGTTCCATTCCAAGTTTTCCTTTTGTTCTCGTGTTTTCAGTTCCGTCAGGTTTTTAAAGTTTCTCTCCGCGTCACTGATGAAGAGAGAGAGTGAAGAGATCCGTGGAAATAACAGCGTTTGTTCATGAAACATGAAACACAAATGAACTTGACTTGGTCAATGAATGTTCCTCAGAGTTTGTTCCAGTAAATATTGTAAATGTTTTCTGGATATTACGATGATTTTTAAGACTTCAAAGAAAGTCAAAAATCTTCAGTAAAACTTGGATCTTGTCTCTTGTCCAGTTTACTGTGGGTAATAAGTGTTTGTCTGTGCTTAGTCTCAGTACCAGGAGCAGCACCGACCATCACAAGTCACTTTTTACTCTCTTGTTCACCATCAGCACAAATCTGCCTTTAATTTCATAAGAGAGATCATTTCACACTCTCTTTCTTTTATTCATTATAATACTGACATAGATTACACTCTCATTTTACCACAAACTGCACAACACACTTGAATATGCGTCAGATATGAAGAAAAATCCTAAAAAGTTTAAGCCAACATAGATGCACTGAATTTAATTAAAACACATCAACACAAATGTTCAACACTTGTTGATCAATAGTTGAAATGGAGTCTGATCTCTTATTGTAGCATTTAAAATGTGAGGATTTCCATATTTTTCAGTGTTTTTGTTGATGTAGGAATGGGGGGGGGGGGCTGTTAATTGGATTGTTAATTAGGATGATGGATGTGTACCAGATGGTGGAGGAGCCGTTTACTGAGTTCTGGGGGGTTATGACCTTTGAATGACCTAATACAGGTGTGTTTGGATGTGTTTTAATGACCCGGGGGGAGGCCATGCACCCAGCGGGGTATGAGGGAGTGGTGTGAGGTCGGGGGGAAGAGGTAAACCGGTTGAATCTGTCCCCCCTGAAGAGCCTGTCATTGTTGGCTGGTTCCCTCTGTGGAGCCGAAGGGTAACAGCCGTGAAGTATCAAACCAGCATCAAACCAAACCAGCATCAAACCAACATAAAACCAAACCAGCATCAAACCAGCATAAAACTAAACCAGCACCAAACCAGCATCAAACCAGCACCAAACCAGCATCAAACCAAACCAGCACCAAACCAGCATAAAACTAAACCAGCACCAAACCAGCATCAAACCAGCATCAAACCAGCACCAAACCAAACCAGCATCAAACCAAACCAGCACCAAACCAAACCAGCATCAAACCAGCACCAAACCAAACCAGCATCAAACCAAACCAGCACCAAACCAAACCAGCATCAAACCAGCACCAAACCAAACCAGCACCAAACCAGCATAAAACCAAACCAGCACCAAACCAGCATCAAACCAGCACCAAACCAAACCAGCATCAAACCAGCACCAAACCAAACCAGCATCAAACCAGCACCAAACCAAACCAGCATCAAACCAGCACCAAACCAAACCAGCATCAAACCAGCACCAAACCAAACCAGCATCAAACCAGCACCAAACCAAACCAGCATCAAACCAGCACCAAACCAAACCAGCACGAAACCAGCATAAAACTAAACCAGCATCAAACCAGCACCAAACCAGCATAAAACTAAACCAGCACGAAACCAGCATAAAACCAGCACCAAACCAGCAGCAGTAGGGATTTCAGACCACGATCACATCTGAAGGGAAGTGTCACGGTAGGTTAGATGAGGACCAAACGCAGGAGAGAGAGTGGGAGGCCAGAGGCAGGAGTTCTCAAAAAACGAAGATTTATTAATTCCAAAAAAAACAAAGTGCTGCTTAGTAGGATCAAAAACAGAGATCGAGAACTGAAGCAAAAACTTAGCAGGACACATGGAGGGAAGGAAACAGTATGGAACCACAAGGAGCAAGGGAAAGACAAGACCAGGTATACACAAGGGGTTAACGAGACACAGGTGTGAACAATCAGGGCAGATGGAAGACAGGCGGGGCAAAACAGAGACAAACTGGGGGAAATGTCAACCACTGACAGGAAGTCCAGACTTCTGGATACCGGCCATGAACAGTGACGCAACACTAGATGCTGTGTTGTCATGGAGACCAGCGAGGTAGATGATGGTCCAACTGAAGGCTTCATCACAGCCGTGGAGCAGCGTTCTTGATTGATTGATTGAAATTCTTTATTCAGTCACTTCACCAAACAAACATTGAACACAAACATTATCAAAATAAAATAGTGACTGAAAAGGCACAGGCAGAAGCATAGTGCTTATATTAATGCCTGTCCTACATACCAACAAACAATAGCAAAACTAATCCAGAAAAAAACAGAAAAGGAGGACCAATAAGGTTTATATATGTATTCCTTCATACGTATCCTTTTATATGCTTTCATATATATTCATATAGCCTAACCCTAACCCTAACCCTAACCCTATATATATATATATATATATATATATATATATATATATATATATATATATATATATATATATATATATATATATATATATATATATATATATATATATATATATACTTCTATATACATATAATAATATACAAAATATATAAAACATACATACACAACACAACATATACATACATATACACATATATACATATACATATGCACATATATATATATATATATATATATATACATACATACATACATACATACATACATACATACATACATACATACATACATACATACATACATACATACATACATACATACATACATACATACATACATACATACACATATATACACACACACATATACACACCTATATATGTATACACATAAACATCAAAGAACAGCAGCAAACAAAAACAAATGTTAACCTTTGTAACTTTGAAAGATTGCTCTACAAATCTTTTTTTTATAAACTGAAAATGAGCTGCACATTCGTAAATCTATATTAGCTTCATTCCAGAATTTAACTCCCACAACAGATATACATCTCCTTTTAGTCTCTTTTCTAGCTTTTTGTAATACAAATTTACAAACAAAACGCAAATGATAATTTGACTCATATACTGAGAAAAAAGGTTGTACACAGACAGGGAGTAACTTTAATCTAACTTTATACATTATTTGCATTATTTTATAATAAACCAAATCATAAAATTTCATAATATGGGATTTTATAAATAATGGATTTGTATGTTCATAATATCCTACCCTATTAATAATACGTATGGCTCGTTTTTGTAATAGCACTATAGCATTTACTGTTGTCTTATACGTCGAGCCCCAAACTCCCACACAATATAAGGTAATATTAATGAACAATAAATTAAATGTAGTGCTTTATGATTTAATATATTTCTGGACTTATACAGGATTGCTATTGACTTTGAAATCTTTCCTTTTATGTATCTAATATGTTGTTTCCATGTTAATTTACAATCAATAACAACCACTAAGAATGTTATATCAAATACTCTTTCAATTTCAGAATCACATATTTTCAATGTAATATCCCCATAAATTTCTTTTCAGTTTCCAAAAACCATAAATTTAGTTTTTTTAATGTTAAGTGATAACTTATTAACGTCAAACCAAGTTTTAAGAATGTTTAATTCCCTTTCAATTGAGGACAGAAGTTCCTTTACATTTTTCCCAGAACAGTACATATTTGTATCATCTGCAAAAATAATAAATTTTAACAATTCAGTAACATTCTTCATCTCACTAGTTCACATGTGTCAAACTGAATCCCAGAAGGGCCGGTGTCCTGCATGTTTTAGATGTTTCACTGCTTTAACACACCTGATTCTAATTAATCATCGTCACTATGGAGCCAAATCAGGGCCAAAAGTTTTGATAATTTGAAAATAAAATTTGAACCTGAAATTTTTTTTTTCCAGTTTCAGTTTTATTTTTTTCAGTATCAGATCTTTTTTTCAGTTTCAAATCTTTTTATTTCAGTTTCACGTATTTTTTTTTCAGTTTCACATATTTTTTTTTCAGTTTCAAATTTTTTTTTCAGTTTCAGACTTTTGGCCCGGATCTGGCGTGAGGGGCGTGGCATCAACTGAGAGGGGCGTGGCATCATGAGTGACAGCAGAACAGAGAAGGCGGGGGAAGTTCCTCAGTCATGTTGCCTTCAGGAAACGTAGGTTGCAGAAGTTATCAGTAGAAGTATGATTCAACACTGTATACACCATATTCACGTGATTGGCAGTGGAAAAAACTGATATTAGTGACACATTTCTGTTTGAAAGGCTGTTTTAGTTGTTTAGTTGTTTAGTTGTTGTTTAGTTTAGCTCTCAGTTGATGCCACGCCCCCCACGCCAGATCCGGGCCAAAAGTCTGAACCTGAAAAAAAAATTTGAAACTGAAAAAAAAGAAGTGAAACTGAAAAAAAAAATATGTGAAACTGAAAAAAAAAGACATGAAACTGAAAAAAAAAGATTTGAAACTGAAATAAAAAGATTTGCAACTGAAAAAAAGATTTTCAGGTTCAAATTTTATTTTCAAATTAGCAAAACTTTAGGCCCTGATTTGGCTCCGTACGTCACCAGCTTGTCATCCAGGGCTGCACAATTCTGTCAAGGACACAGTCACTTGTATCATGGTGCAATGAAGCAGGGAAACATCTAAAATCTGCAGGGACACCGGCCCTTGAGGACTGGAGTCCGACACCCCTGCGGTTTGTATTTCATATTTTGTGAGTTTGAAAACATAATAATCTGCAATGGAGTGTTGAATGTTTTAAATAACTTGGAGAAAAAAGGAGTAAATATTAAAAGTAGTCTGTCTCCATCTAGAGCAGTGTTTCCCAACCTCGGTCCTCCAGGCTACACTGTCCTGCACGTTTTAGATGTTTCCCTTCATCATCACACCTGATTCTAATTAATGGTCCTAATTAGCTTGTCATCAAGGTCTGGATAGTTCTGTTGATGACACAGCTACTTGTATCACGGTGTGCTGAAGCAGGAAACATCTAAAACATGCAGGACAGTGTTGCCTCGAGGATCAGGGTTGGGAAACACTGATCTAGGGTCAGAAAATAAGTTGGACGGATAATTAAAAGTTTCAATAAATGTCTCCCTCTAGTGGATACATAAAATACTACTTTAATAGTTGTCTTGTCTCCCTCTAGTGGAGATATAAAATCATTGCGTTTAAAATCGATTCTCTGGAAATGGTTGTGTTTTTTTATTAATTCCAAAGTGGGGAAATGTTCTTGGTACGGAACAAAAGTAACAATATACACCAAAGTGAATTTAAGAATATATGAAAAATATAAACAAGTATAAAGGAACAACATACATATAAAATAAAAAACCAATTAAATTAAAGCTCCCCCCAAATTTCTGGGTCAATAACACGATAAAAAGTGCCTTTGCTGTTCACATAAAACTCAACTTATCATCATATCAGAAAATAACAACAGTCTACGGGGGAGGGGGGTTCAGGACGGTCCTGGGGGATTAGGGTTCTGGGGGGTCTGGTTCCCTCTCTCCGGTCCCCCCCCCCTCCCTGTTGGGTGGGTTCCTTCTCTCCGGGCCCGTCTCCGGTCCCCCCCGCTGCCTCCGCGGCGGGGCGCCCCTCTGGTCTTTGAGGGCCACTTTCGTGGGGGCGGGTACACCTGCCCGCGTCGGCAGCCGGGGCGGCTCTGTCTCTCCGGGCAGGCTGGCCCCTCGCCGGGTGGGGGTTGTTGGCCTGGAGGGTCGTTGGCCTGGGAGGTGAGGGCCTCCGGGGGGGGAATTGAATTGAATTGAAAATGTTAAAAACATTTTTTAAAAATGTTAAAAAGATCAGCCTGTATTTTTTATTCCTTTCTTGGCTTTAATAAAAAGCTCAACTGCCGTCTGACCTGAAACAGGACATTTTCCCTAAACTTTACTGTGTAGACATGAACAAAAACAAACGTCTTAACTTCTGCTTGTATTTGTCCACTATTTTCCAATAGAAATTCCTTATAGTTTTAGGAATATTTGTACTTTTTCCTGATACTTGATACTGCTTCTGCAAATTGTATATTTCTAATATCTGGGTGTGTCTGCTGAAACCTAAATGTATTTTATCTTTCCATTATCCTCCTTTTGCAGAAACACACTGATGTGTTTCATTTTATTTTATTTTATATTAGTCTGTCCCAGTGGATCCAGACAGCCGTAGGTTCCAGTTTGACTTGTTTAGTTTGCAAATCGTTGTCTCCCCCTAGTGATGAGGACGAGCAATTACACCCCACCTTTCTTTTTTTTTGTGATCAACATTTTTTATTTTCAAAAACAGACAACCCAGACAAGGACAATAACAACAACAACAATCTTTAACAGTGAGGCCAGAGACAAAAAAATAAGAAATAAAAAATAAAACAGGATAAAAAAAAGAACAGTAGTGGACTAGGGAAGAAAGAAAGTTAGATAGTCAGTGTTCTCTCCTTTTCCCCCCACATCAGTAACATTACCCGTACTGCCTTCATGCACCTACGGAACATCGCCAGAATCCGCCCATCTCTCACCCAGCACAACACCCAGGTCTTGGTTCATGCACTTGTCACCTCACGCATCGATTACTGCAACTCCATCCTCACTGGCCTCCCCAACAAACTTCTCCACCGTCTCCAAATCATCCAGAACTCTGCTGCCAGAGTCACCACCCGTACAAAACGCACTGACCACATCAGCCCCATCCTCATCCACCTCCACTGGCTACCTGTCCATCACCGCATCCAATATAAAGTTCTTCTCCTCACATTTAAAGCTCTCCATAACCTGGTCCCTCAATACCTGTCAGACCTTCTCCACCCGTACACCCCCACCCGTGCTCTACGCTCCTCCTCAGCTGCTCTCCTGTATGTATCCAGCTATGGTTCTGGAGCCTTTGTGGTGGCAAAAATTGTTGTTCAAAAAGAATGTCAGGACACCTCAGCTGTCTTTCGAAGATTTTATGAAAAGAGGACAAACATTCAATTGAATGGAGCCACACAGTCCAACCGGTCACATAAACCGTCAGTCCTGAGTGAGCTGAAGAAGATTAGGGACAGGTTATTTTATACTTGGAGCTGGAAAAGACAAAACATCACCCATCACCCTGGCAACCGTGCCAGGCTCTGTGTCAAAGGGAACATGACCTCGGCATAGGAATGAAAACATGCAACAGACAGTGTTATACCAAAATTTTCCATTACACCTTCAGCTGCTCTGCACCCAGACTCTGGAACTCTCTCCCCCCCTGCATCCGTCACATTGACTCTATTGGACAATTCAAATCTCATCTCAAGACCCATTTGTTCAAACTTGCCTATCCAGTCTAATTTTCTGTATTTTATTTCCTGTTGTATTTTATTTGTATTTTCTATGTTTTTTGTAAGGTTTCCTTGGGTGCTCAGAAAGGCGCCAACAAATAAAATCTATTATTATTATTATTATTATTATTATTATTATTATTATTATTATTATTATTATTATTATTATTATTATTATTATTATTAATATTATTATAACTAGACAAACTGTATCATATCTGACTAATGACTCCTGTTCGTTCATCCTGTCAAAGCAGGAACGTTCCAGATTGCTATCGAACACAGGAAGTGCAGGAGGAGAGAGAGCCCTTTTTTTGAGGAAATCCCTTCTGGTATCAGCTAAACCCGACCACGCCTGTACAGCAGCTGGCCTAGCTTTGTTAAGTCGTGCAGTCGTGCACTCAAGAGAGGCTTTACTCTGATAGGATGCCAGCCAGTAGTGAGTCAAAGAGATATTCAGATTATAGCACAATGACAATATAGAGAGACCAGCAAACAGTAATCTACGTTGATCCAAACTGAGAGATAGTGATGAATCGTCATTGAATCTTTTTTTTGAAGTTTTTTTCGGCCGTTCCTTTCCTCAAAACTCACCCGAGAGAACAGCGTTTGTTTTCTGTAGCCACCGAGTTCGCTAGACCCCAACCGGTGATGGGTTTCTCAGTCCTCCGGACGTCAGGCCCTCTTCTCCACCTTCCTTGATGGGGGAGTACGAGGTTTTCCTGAGAGCCCAAACTCTTGTTGCATGTACTTTAGTCACCTTCGGTCCAGAGGAGAGAAAAAAAAAAAACGCTCACAGATGGGGGTCCCTTCGTGGTCGCCAAATTGTGGTGGCAAAAATTGTTGTTCGTTCAATAAAGTGTTCAAAAAAAGAATGTCTGGACATGTCAGCTGTTTTTCTTGAGTTTTAATAAAAAGCATTAATGAATGGAGTCACACAGTACAACTGATCAGACGAGCAGTCAGTCCTGAGTGAGCTGAAGATGTTTAGAGACACGCTATCTTATAGTTCCAGCAAGGCTGGAAACAAAAGACAAAATATATGTCACCCTGACAACGAGTGGTAAATTCCACAGGCACTGTGTGAAAGGAGATCCCTCGGGTCCTTGACCTCGGGCCTGCTTTGTGTGGATATAGGGTTAGGGTTAGGCCACATAAATTGTCAGCACAGGAATGTTCACTTGAATAACATGATTGTGCTTTAGTCTTAAAGCATACAAGACAAAATATATGTTATACCAAAATTTCCCATTACAGTAGACAAAGGCAGGGGCAAGGTAATATCGTAGACTCTAATAGCTCTGAAAAGGTCGACATAACCTGATTCCAAAATGTAGTGATCACTGAACATTCCCCAAACATGTGCATGGTTGTGCCCGGTGTCTGAGCCTGGCAGTGGCTACAGTTAGGACTAGTAATCAGTTTCATTTGAAAGCATTTGATAGGGGTGGCATGCACCCCTCCTTCCTGTGAGGTTCACAGCATTTTAAACCCAGAAGATGATCCCTGACCGCTCTCGCCTCTCTCTGCTCTCCGTCTGTGTTTGTGTGACAGATCTCTCTTCTCTCTGTGTTTCTGTGATGTTTCTGTCTGTGTTTCTGTGATGTTTCTGTGATGTTCCTGTCTGTGTTTCTGTCCGTGTTTCTGTGATGTTTCTGTCTGTGTTTCTGTGATGTTTCTGTCTGTGTTTCTGTGATGTTTCTGTCTGTGTTTCTGTGATGTTTCTGTCTGTGTTTCTGTGATGTTTCTGTCTGTGTTTCTGTGATGTTTCTGTCTGTGTTTCTGTGGTGTTTCTGTCTGTGTTTCTGTGATGTTTCTGTCTTTGTTTCTGTGATGTTTCTGTCTGTGTTTCTGTGATGTTTCTGTCTGTGTTTCTGTCTGTGTTTCTATGATGTTTCTGTCCGTGTTTCTGTGATGTTTCTGTCTTTGTTTCTGTCTGTGTTTCTGTCTGTTTCTGTGATGTTTCTGTCTTTGTTTCTGTCTATGTTTCTGTCTGTGTTTCTGTGATGTTTCTGTCTGTGTTTCTTTGATGTTTCTGTCTGTGTTTCTGTGATGTTTCTGTCTGTGTTTCTATGATGTTTCTGTCCGTGTTTCTGTGATGTTTCTGTGATGTTTCTGTCTGTGTTTCTGTGATGTTTCTGTCTTTGTTTCTGTCTGTGTTTCTGTCTGTGTTTCTGTGATGTTTCTGTCTGTGTTTCTGTGATGTTTCTGTCTGTGTTTCTGTGATGTTTCTGTCTGTGTTTCTGTGATGTTTCTGTCTGTGTTTCTGTGATGTTTTTGTCTGTGTTTCTGTCTGTGTTTCTGTGATGTTTTTGTCTGTGTTTCTGTCTGTGTTTCTGTGATGTTTTTGTCTGTGTTTCTGTCTGTGTTTCTGTGATGTTTCTGTCTGTGTTTCTGTGATGTTTCTGTCTGTGTTTCTGTCTGTGTTTCTGTCCGTGTTGCTGTGATATTTCTGTCTGTGTTTCTGTGATGTTTCTGTCTGTGTTTCTGTGATGTTTCTGTATGTGTTTCTGTGACGGATCTCTCTGCTCTCTATCTGTGTTTCTGTGATGATCCAGGCCGAGGAGGAGAGAGACGACATGAAGAAGGTGAAGCTGGACAACAAAAGGATCCTGTTCAACCTGCTGCCGGTTCACGTGGCATAGCACTTCCTGTTGTCCAACCCCAGGAACATGGTGAGCATTTCCTGTTGTCCAACCAGGAACATGGTGAGCATTTCCTGTTGTCCAACCCTAGGAACATGGTGAGCACTTCCTGTTGTCCAATCAGGAACATGGTGAGCACTTCCTGTTGTCCAATCAGGAACATGGTGAGCACTTCCTGTTGTCCAATCAGGAACATGGTGAGCACTTCCTGTTGTCCAACCCTAGGAACATGGTGAGCACTTCCTGTTGTCCAACCCCAGGAACATGGTGAACACTTCCTGTTGTCCAACTCCAGGAACATGGTGAGCACTTCCTGTTGTCCAATCAGGAACATGGTGAGCACTTCCTGTTGTCCAATCAGGAACATGGTGAGCACTTCCTGTTGTCCAACCAGGAACATGGTGAGCACTTCCTGTTGTCTAAGCAGGAACATGGTGAGCACTTCCTGTTGTCTAACCAGGAACATGGTGAGCATTTCCTGTTGTCCAACCAGGAACATGGTGAGTATTTCCTGTTGTCCAACCAGGAACATGGTGAGCACTTTCTGTTGTCCGACCAGGAACATGGTGAGCGTCCTAGCCCTAACCCTCGGCCGGGGGCCTCAGGGCCCAGGAGGTTCCCAAACACCCGGCATCTCATGGTTTCCACCCGTCCAGTGAGCTGATCAGGGACCCGATCCGCTTATTTACTCTAATCCAAGTAAGAGCTTGTATTGATTTTTTCATTCCATTTTTCATTTGTCATTTATTTGTTATAGAAGGACAATGTACATTAATGAACATTTTAAAAATGTAAATGCACCCAATTGTAGCCAAAAGGCTAATTTCCATTGGCAGCCCCCCTGCCAGAAGGAACACAAAGCGTAGTAGTGAAATCACCAAATACATGTCATAGATACAATATTTAGAAAGCAACAGCACACATAACTCCTCCCCTCCCACAAACACAAACACACACACACACACACACACACACACACACACACACACACACACACACACACACACACACACACACACACACACACACACACACTCTATCTGCTCTCATCACCCCTCAGCAACACAGGAATGTATCTACATCCGCCAACCAAACAAGGCCAGTATTCAAATCAACAAATTTCACACCAACAACAAGCATATAGACCATCACTACAGGTAGATCAGGGACTACATGCACTACAGGTAAATCGGGGACTACATGCACTACAGGTAAATCAGGGACTACATGCACTACAGGTAAATCAGGGACTAGTGCACTACAGGTAAATCAGGGACTACATTCACTACAGGTAAATCAGGGACTACATGCACTACAGGTAAATCAGGGACTAGTGCACTACAGGTAAATCAGGGACTAGTGCACTACAGGTAAATCAGAGACTAGTGCACTACAGGTAAATCAGGGACTACATGCACTACAGGTAAATCAGGGACTACATACACTACAGGTAAATCAGGGACTACATGCACTACAGGTAAATCAGGGACTACATGCACTACAGGTAAATCAGGGAATACATGCACTACAGGTAAATCAGGGACTAGTTCACTACAGGTAAATCAGGGACTAGTGCACTACAGGTAAATCAGGGACTACATGCACTACAGGTAAATCAGGGACTACATGCACTACAGGTAGATCAGGGACTACATGCACTACAGGTAGATCAGGGACTACATGCACTACAGGTAAATCAGGGACTACGTGCACTACAGGTAAAGCAGGGACTACATGAACTACAGGTAAATCAGGGAATACATGCACTACAGGTAAATCAGGGACTACATGTACTACAGGTAAATCAGGGACTACATGCACTACAGGTAAATCAGGGACTAGTGCACTACAGGTAGATCAGGGACTAGTGCACTACAGGTAAATCAGGGACTAGTGCACTACAGGTAAATCAGGGACTAGTGCACTACAGGTAAATCAGGGACTACATGCACTACAGGTAAATCAGGGACTAGTGCACTACAGGTAAATCAGGGACTAGTGCACTACAGGTAAATCAGGGACTAAATGCACTACAGGTAGATCAGGGACTAGTGCACTACAGGTAAATCCGGGACTACATGCACTACAGGTAGATCAGGGACTAAGTGCACTACAGGTAAATCAGGGACTACATGCACTACAGGTAAATCAGGGATTACATGCACTACAGGTAAATCAGGGACTACATGCACTACAGGTAAATCAGGGACTAGTGTCAACACATTTGGCTGTCGTTTAGCCATTTCTTTGGATTTTTCTTAGATGAGCTGTATGAGTTAGACTCTCATGTTTTGAGGGATTGTATTCCACTCATTACCCTGTAGGTAAAAACTGATGGACCAAATACAGTTTTCCTGATTGGGACCAATCACCTCCAGCAGCCCGGCGGAGCTACGCTGTGACGTATTTTGTATATGAGGCAGCATTTTTTTCAAAATTACAAGATTGTTGAGGAGAAGGGAGAATCTGACAGCTGCGTTAAACTGTAAATTACTGTTTCCGTTCTTTGATTTGATCTCACCGCGCCTTTAACTGACCACATTCAAGTCGTTTTTTATCCACATCTCTTGAGCTCTCTGCGGCGGGAAGATCCCGCTGAGTCGTGGAGTTTCCAGCCGAGTCATCGATGACTGCAGTGATTTCCCAGCGAGACGCTCTCATCTATTTATCTCTGTTTATTTATCAAATAAACAGATAAATGTCTGTGTCCACTTGTGTTCAGCTGGGTTTCATTAGCGTGTCCCCGACACCAGAACCCCCCCGGGGGGAAAACTCTTCCCCTGCTCCCTGGACGTCATCGCAGACTGAGATGACGACGTTTGTGACGTTGGGAGCTTTTCCCAGCAGCCTCTGACGATAGTGCAGCTTCCCACATGTGTTAGCATTAGCAGCTTCCCACATGTGTCAGCGTTAGCAGCTTCCCACATGTGTTAGCGTTAGCAGCTTATAATAATAATAATAATAATAATAATAATAATTATTATTATTATTATTATTATTATTATTATTATTATTATTATTATTATTATTATTATTATTATTATTATTATTATTATCCTGTAGGACTTGTACCACCAGTACCAGGTCGGAGTTCTCTTCGCCTCCATCTCTAACTTCACTGACTTCTACATGGAGCTGGACGGGAACATCATGGGAGTGGAGTGTCTGCTGAATGAGATGATCATCTATCACCTAACCCTAACCCTAACCCTGAATGAGATCATGGCCGACTTTGATGAGGTGAGAGTCGTTTCCCCAGAACCAGAGACGCTCCATCAGAACCAGAGATGGTCCATAAATCAGCCTGGGAACCGGGTTTCCCCAGAGACCTCGGAGCCGCGGAGCCGCGTGTCTTCCAGAACAGCATGTTTTAAACATGACGTTGTGGCCGTGACTGAGGTCTGCAAAGAAATAGAAAAATATAGTTTTTATTGATGGAATAAATTAAGCATCGGTGGCGGTTGGGGAAGTTCCTGGACGTAAGGAGTTGGTGCACATGACGCTCTGCCTGCTTACGCCTATAATCATAACGTGGAGCTTTCATTTACACTCACACAGAAAGTCCCTGGGGTTTATATTTGGACAGTTTGAAACAGAAACATCTAGGAGCTGGTTTGACCTGGTTCTGGTTTGACCTGGTTCTGGTTTGACCTGGTTCTGGTTTGACCTGGTTCTGGTTCTGGAGGTTTGACCCGGTTCTGGTTCTGCCAGTTTGTTCTGCAGCAGCAATGACCTGCACCTGAACTTCTCCTCTCTCTCTTCTCTTCTCTTCTCTTCTCTTCTCTTCTCTTCTCTTCTCTTCTCTTCTCTTCTCTTCTCTTCTCTTCTCTTCTCTTCTCTTCTTTTCTCTTCTCTTCTCTTTTCTTCTCTCCAGCTCATGGACAAAGTTACACCTGTAACCTCCACCCAGGTACGTAGTTACACCTGTAACCTCCCAGGTACCAGCTACACTCAGATCCCGCATCACTGTGTTTCTTTGTATTAGCACAAATAT
Source organism: Cololabis saira (assembly GCF_033807715.1). Lineage (NCBI taxonomy): Eukaryota > Metazoa > Chordata > Actinopteri > Beloniformes > Belonidae > Cololabis > Cololabis saira. Next base: position 47,318,733 of record NC_084599.1, on the reverse strand, counting down.
ATCCGTATTTATACCAGAGTCTGTGTGAATACTTGATTCTGATTGGCTGGCAGCCAGTACTGGAGTTGAGGGGGGATGAGGGGGGATGGCACCCCCCCCCCCTGAAATAAAAACAGTCCAAATCATCCCCCCCTGAAATAAAAACGGTCCAAATCATCCCCCCTGAAATAAAAACGGTCCAAATCATCCCCCCCTGAAATAAAAACGGTCCAAATCATCCCCCCCTGAAATGAAAACGGTCCAAATCATCCCCCCTGAAATAAAAACGGTCCAAATCATCCCCCCTGAAATAAAAACGGTCCAAATCATCCCCCCCTGAAATAAAAACGGTCCAAATCATCCCCCCTGAAATAAAAACGGTCCAAATCATCCCCCCTGAAATAAAAACGGTCCAAATCATCCCCCCCTGAAATAAAAACGGTCCAAATCATCCCCCCTGAAATAAAAACGGTCCAAATCATCCCCCCCTGAAATAAAAACAGTCCAAATCATCCCCCCCTGAAATAAAAACGGTCCAAATCATCCCCCCCTGAAATAAAAACAGTCCAAATCATCCCCCCCTGAAATAAAAACGGTCCAAATCATCCCCCCTGAAATAAAAACAGTCCAAATCATCCCCCCTGAAATAAAAACAGTCCAAATCATCCCCCCTGAAATAAAAACGGTCCAAATCATCCCCCCTGTAAAACTGCCATCCCTCCTTTCCATCCCTTATGTCATTTTATCAATGAATGTTGTATTACTGCTATTTCAACATTTAGGGGGTTTTGTGCATATGAGTAAAATACTGTGGGAAAGAGAGAGCTGGAGGAGGAACAGGTTTGATAATTCTACATGTTGGGTTAAAACCCTTGTATTTGGCCTAATACAGCTCATTATGTCAGTGGATATCAGGCAGATTAGTTTATTATATATGTTTTGTTTTTGTGGTGGAAAGAAGAAGCAGCAGGGCAAGATAGTGCTGAAGAAGTGCTGAAGAACAGTGCAGAAAACATAAACATGACGACTTAAGTTACCAGAAAGAGAGTAATAAAGATGAAGATATCCCTGAATGCTGGACATCTGACATGTTCAGAGAAAAAATTAAGCAATATCCATGGCTAACATGCCAAAGCAAAGAACTTGGCTGCCTAACGTGCCAGAAGATAAAAGTAGTCTGGCCAAATGTAGGAGGGAGCCAGATGCATGTTGCTGACGAGTGGTCTAAAGTTAAAGTGAAAGTTAAAGCTGCAGTCTCTTCGTAAGAAGATACACAAGCAGAGAATGACAGACGATCACCAAGAAGCTGAGAAAACCATTGAAAAGTCAAAAGAAAAAACAATGGAAACGTTGACTTTTGATATGCAGAGGGATCACTTCTTAACCACTCAGGTATTTCGCACAGTTTACAAGATTGTGAAATCTGCAAGGCCTTTCACAGATCTACCAACTGATATTGATCTGCAAGTCTTGAATGGACTTGACATGGGAAGGTCTTTACATTCAGACCATTCCTGTGCAACAATCAGCCAACACATAGCAAGTGAAATGAGAAAGAGAGTAGTTGGAAAGGTCCTTCAAAGTGGAACAAAGTTTTCTGTTCTGATAGATGAATCTACAACTGACAGTAAAAAATCAGTTTTGATCATTTATATTAGAGCAAGCCTAGGGATGAGTGAAGAGCCACTCACATTCTTCTTGGATCTAGTTGAGCTTTCTGCAACCAGTGCGGATGAAATGTATCAAGCTCTGATGAACAACCTGTCCCACCATGGCTTCTCTGATATTATTATGTTTGCTTTGCTTCAGATGGAGCTTTTGTCATGCTTGGAAGTAAATCAGGTGTTTAAAAGTTTCCCAATGCGATGGTGTGGCACTGCATGAACCACCGTCTTGAGTTGAGTGTTGGAGATGCTGTTGAGGAAATTACAGGGATGAATGATTTCCAGTTTTTCTTTGACCAAGTGTACAGTCTCCATCATGCATCTGCCAAAAACCGCCGTGAGCTCACTGAATGTTGTGAGGTTCTTGCATTACAGTGTCTGAACATAGGGAGAATTCTCAGCACTAGATGGGCGGCATCCAGTTATAGGAGCATTAAAGCTGTATGACAACAGTACCCTGCACTCCACAAGCACTTTTCTGATGATCAGTTGATCCCAAAAGAAGCTCAACACAGAGATGCATGTTCAGTGGTTTAGCAAATCACCTTTCTAGTGCAACCTTTGTCCAGAATCTTGGAGTCATGTATGATGCTTTAGAAGAGCTGTCTGAATTCTCTCTCTCCCTTCAAGAAAGAAACATGACGCTCCCCGAGGAAGAAGCAAGTCTCAGTCGGCAGGTCCGCGTGTGAAAGTCGATGGCAGAGCAACCTGGACCAAGAAAGAGGCCCGGACAGCAGTGGGTTTGAAGCTATTCATAGGAGTGCCATTGACAAATAATTCAAGGTACAGCAGAGAAATAAACCACCAACGTTTTTTTCATGCCCTGGCTGCTAGTATTGAGACAAGAATGGGCTGCCTGCCTGGCAAAGAGAGAAGCAAGGAAGAATACCAGAACTTTCTTAACAACATCGGTGTGCTGCAGCCGTGTAGCTGGCCAGATGTGTGTGGGGTTCCTTATGCCGAAAAGGAAATACAGGAACTCTGCTCCTTTTTCAAACTTGATAATGGCAGACAAATTCAAAGAGGGATGAGGGAATATATTGACATGATCAGACTCAAAACTGTTGATGATCTGAGATCAGCAGCACCAGAAGAGCTGAAACCTCACGCTGGTCATCTCCACAGCTGAGTGTGAGCGTGGTTTTAGTCAGATGAACATTTTAACCACAAGTAGGAGCACCCTAGAGCTAAAAAGCATGTCAGCCTTGCTTTTCATGTCATTCGTGTGTTTGCCCTCCACTGAAAAAGTTCAAACCAGATGTCTATTTCAAGTCTTGGCTTCAGAGCCATTGCTTAGCTAACGATCCGAAAGCAAGAGCCTGAAAAATTGACAACAAAAAACATGATTATGAAAGTATTTGGAAACTTCTATGAGTGGGAGAGTTATCACTGCAAAAACTCAAAATCTTACCAGGAATATTTGTCTTATTTCTAGTTAAAATGTCTCATTTATAGTCAAAAAATCTCCTTACACTTAAAACAAGAGTCATCACCAGAAGAATAACTTATTTGACCATTTTCACCTGTTTCAAGTAAATTTTCACTTGAAATAAGTAGAAAAATCTGCCAGTGGAACAAGATTTATCTTCTTATTACAAGCAAAAAAATCTTGTTGCACTGGCAGATTTTTCTACTTATTTTAAGTGAAAATCTACTTGAAACAGGTGAAAATTGTTGTTTTTTCCAGTGATGAGTCTTGTTTTAAGTGTAATGACATTGTTTTACTAAAATGAGACATTTTAACTAGAAATAAGACAAATATTCTTGTTAAGATTGTGAGTTTTTGCAGTGATCCATGTTACTTATCCTGTGAAGGACAGAGTTCAGAAAAGTGTTTTTTATTGTTGTGTTTTGATGTATTTGATGTAAGCCCAGTGGATATTTAAAGCTTACAGAAGGCTGCATTTAACTGCTGCTATGTCATTCCTGCAGTATTTCTGCAGCTGTTTTGGTCACTGCTATTTTGTATTATTTGTAATATTTTCAGATTTTGTAAACTGTTTCATTTGTTTTCAACAATTTGCACTTGAATTAAAATGTACCTGACTTGACATGAGAGGATTCATATGTTCATTTACAGTGTGTTGTGGGGTTTTGTTTTGAATTGTAATAGATGAATTCCCAATAGATTTAAAAGTACCATGAGGAAAAGTTACACTTGATTGATCCTAGAGATTGATCCTAATTCGTGCTCTGCATTTGACCCTAACTATTAAGAGCAGTGTAACTATGGCAGCCCGCGGAGCAACTCCAAATCTGAGGTGCCTTGCTCCAGAGCAATGACAGAAGTATCTGACACCTAACATCCATAACATGCATATTGTTTTAGGAGTATAATAATTATCTTTGTGCTTTGAAGATAATCAAAAGGGGACACATCTTTTTGGAAGTTATCTTACTCCATATGCAACCCGATTACTAAATGTCCGACACAGGTCTGAAGTAGATGGGGTTCAGGTGTTTGCATGCAGTTTAAAAGTCCAAACGATGTCTTATACGATCAGAAACCCGATTGAACTGCTGCAGTTAAACGTACTGACTGAGTGCTACGCGCCGACTAGTGGTGTGAAGGCTGTATTGCTACTGTAGCCTGGCCTGAGCCTGTGAGTCCGAGCTCAGGATAAAGGAAATGAACGGACAAATCGTTTTACACACGGATCCATTTACAGATTTGCCGCGGCAGAAGTGTGTCAAAATCCACGTGTACAAAGACAGCCAATCGAGAGCTCCCGGGTGATTTTTTACGCACACTTAAGTATGAATACAGACACACACATCTTCTTACAGACAGACAAATGTGAATACGGACACACAAATCTGAATACAGACAAATGTGAATACACACAAATCTTCTTACACACACACAGATTGAGATACGCACACACAAATAATATTGGAACAATAATACCCCCATAATAGAATCGATTCTTGACATCTGAATCGGTCCCCAGCCCTGGTAGGAAGGTCCTGGTCCTGGTCCTGCTGGTCCTGGTCCTGGTCCTGCTGGTCCTGGTCCTGGTCCTGCTGGTCCTGCTGGTCCTGGTCCTGCTGGTCCTGGTCCTGCTGGTCCTGGTCCTGGTCCTGCTGGTCCTGCTGGTCCTGCTAGTCCTGCTGGTCCTGGTCCTGCTGGTCCTGGTCCTGCTGGTCCTGCTGGTCCTGGTCCTGCTGGTCCTGCTGGTCCTGCTGGTCCTGCTGGTCCTGCTGGTCCTGGTCCTGGTCCTGCTGGTCCTGCTGGTCCTGGTCCTGCTGGTCCTGCTGGTCCTGCTGGTCCTGCTGGTCCTGGTCCTGGTCCTGGTCCTGCTGGTCCTGGTCCTGGTCCTGCTGGTCCTGCTGGTCCTGGTCCTGCTGGTCCTGCTGGTCCTGTTGGTCCTGGTCCTGCTGGTCCTGCTGGTCCTGCTGGTCCTGCTGGTCCTGCTGGTCCTGCTGGTCCTGGTCCTGGTCCTGGTCCTGCTGGTCCTGCTGGTCCTGCTGGTCCTGCTGGTCCTGGTCCTGGTCCTGGTCCTGCTGGTCCTGCTGGTCCTGCTGGTCCTGGTCCTGCTGGTCCTGCTGGTCCTGCTGGTCCTGGTCCTGCTGGTCCTGCTGGTCCTGCTGGTCCTGCTGGTCCTGGTCCTGCTGGTCCTGGTCCTGGTCCTGCTGGTCCTGCTGGTCCTGCTGGTCCTGGTCCTGCTGGTCCCGCTGGTCCTGGTCCTGCTGGTCCAGCTGGTCCAGCTGGTCCAGCTGCCCCCCCCCCAGGACTCCTGCAGGCTAATTTCCAGTAAGTTTACCAGGAAATGCATCACAGAGCCCCCCTAACCCCCCAGGAAGCTCGTCACGGCTCTGCTGCAGGTCTGGCTCGATTGTGTTGGTTTCCTGCAGCTGCCGGGAACTCAGCTCGTGTTTGGTCCCGGTTTAACGTGGTGAGAACAGGACTGTCCTGCTATCCGGCTCCGCGAGGCACAATCCTGGATTCAGAGGTTCTGGGGAGTGCCTACTTGGGCTCAAGCCCCGAATGTTTTTCCAAAAGCCCCAGATCTGAAAAAACAAAACAAAACAAAAAAATCATCTGGTCTAAATGTTCAATTCGGGCGCAGGTGCGGCGCAAACACCGCGGCAGGTCCGTCTCCCGCCGCCGAGCTCGGTGGCGAAGCGTCCGCTCTGCGCGCAAAGTGCAGACCAAGCCGGTGTTCTGTCGATTTCTGCTGCTTCGTCAAAAAATGCTACCGCCGCATAAACCGATTTTTGCTACGCTATCAGAAAAAGCTTCCTAATGGTTCTTTACCTTTGCAGAGCTACAATTTTACTGTGTTTTACTCCCTAGCCCACTTCCTTTCCCCCCAAGTGGTCCTTGTGTCTGGCCAGGCTGTCATAGTAAATAAGACTGTTATTAATGACCTGCCGGGTTAAATAAAGGCCAATGACTGAATATGAATGATTTGAATATCAAATAAACCGATGGAATTTTTTTTTTTTTCCTCTTTATCGTATAATGTTCACAAAATGAAATGCAAATAACGTCATGGGTCGTGTATTTTGAAGGATCAAATACTCAACATCCCATGTTATCCATTTTAAATAAATATTTCTGAGGTAGCATAATTTGATAGTCCAGTAACATCCTATCAAATAATGCTCCTGTCACTTAATGCATTCAGGGCACGGGAAGCATCTAAATTGATCTCTTCTGGCCTGATACTGCGCCGCAAAATATCTAAAATTATCTAAAATGGGGCACGGTGGCGCAGCTGGTAGTGCAGCCGTCTCACAGCAAGAAGGTCCTGGGTTCGATTCCCGCCGGGGACGCTGTGGGCACTGAAGTGCGTGTTAGTTCCCCCATGACTTCAGCACCCACACCCTGGGTGGGGTTGGCGAAAGGATCTTTCTGTGTGGAGTTTGCATGTTCTCCCCGTGAAAAACATGCACACAGTCCTGGGCTATACATGCCCCCTCTGGCCAACCGGGGCGCCAGATAGGGTGGGGAGGATCCGGCCGGAATAACGTGATCCTTCCACACGCTACGTCCGGCCGGAGAATCCTCACCCTGTCTGGTGAAAAGAAGCTGTCCATCACTCCTCAGGATAAGAAGGAAACCTGAGCCCAGTGTAGGGCCCTCCCTGGGTTGGCAGAGGGGAGCAATGTCCAGGACTGTCTAGGTACGAGCACTGGGTGATGAAATGGGTAAAAAATCGGGGATAAAAAAAATATTTAAAAAAAAATAAAATTATCTAAATATCTTCAAACATTTGCCTGCGCCCAAATTGAACATTTTTTTAATTTCACCGTGCTGCGCTGTGACGGCATCTCAGCGGTGTCCAATAGGAGAGAAGGTGGTGGAGGGAGAAAAAAAACTTGCAGGTTGTAGAACAGAGACGATCATGATGGAAGAAAAAATAATTTTGGCTACGAGTCTGTGAGGAGCTGTGGGATACGAGACTGCAGGACTATCGTGACATCAATAAAAAGGGACAAAAGTGGAGGGAAATCTCCCAAAATATGGACATACCAGGTGCATTTAAAAGTGGTACAAAACTAAAACAAAAAAGCCAGGGGTAGCTTGGAGCTGGAGGGTGGCTGGGAGAACAGACTGGTTGGTAGCTTGGAGCTGGAGGGTGGCTGGGAGAACAGACTGGTTGGTAGCTTGGAGCTGGAGGGTGGCTGGGAGAACAGACTGGTTGGTAGCTTGGAGCTGGAGGGTGGCTGGGAGAACAGACTGGTTGGTAGCTTGGAGCTGGAGGGTGGCTGGGAGAACAGACTGGTTGGTAGCTTGGAGCTGGAGGGTGGCTGGGAGAACAGACTGGTTGGTAGCTTGGAGCTGGAGGGTGGCTGGGAGAACAGACTGGTTGGTAGCTTGGAGCTGGAGGGTGGCTGGGAGAACAGACTGGTTGGTAGCTTGGAGCTGGAGGGTGGCTGGGAGAACAGACTGGTTGGTAGCTTGGAGCTGGAGGGGGGCTGGGAGAACAGACTGGTTGGTAGCTTGGAGCTGGAGGGTGGCTGGGAGAACAGACTGGTTGGTAGCTTGGAGCTGGAGGGGGGCTGGGAGAACAGACTGGTTGGTAGCTTGGAGCTGGAGGGTGGCTGGGAGAACAGACTGGTTGGTAGCTTGGAGCTGGAGGGTGGCTGGGAGAACAGGTAGCTGGCAGGTGAGAATGGTCCACGGAGGTTTGACAACAATCTGGCGAGGAGTGGTGGAAAAGCCAGTGTAGATATACTGCAGTGGAGATGAGTTGATGGATGGCAGGTGAGGAGACTGAGGGAGCTGATGAGTTGATGGCAGGCAGGTGTGGAGGAATCCAGGAGCTGAGAGTGAGTGGCAGATGACCACACCCACGCCAGCACACAAAACAAAACACAGGGAGAGACACAAGGAAACACCGGGGAAGAGGGAGGTACAGCCATATTTTGACAGGCAGGCAGAAGCAGCAACAGCAGACATCCACGTAGGCAGGTGGAAGCAGCAACGGGATGACCGGGGATGGGGTGAGGGGGGCCGGGAACACAGGCCAGAACGCAGCTCCCGAGGCTCCGGCCTGCAAACATGCACAAAAGAGAAAAAAGGGGGGCCGGCACAAGAAACTACAGGAACGATGGACAAAAACGATAGCTATGAGATATTTATAATAGATAAAAATGGTAATGGAGAAGAGAGGAAGGGAAGAGGAGAGGAGAAGAAGGGTGAGAGGCACCGCCCAGCGGATCATGTCGGTCCCCCCTGCAGCATAGGCCTATAGCAGCATATCTACCACCAAGCTATATTTGAGACTAACTATTATAGTCTTGTTCGACTCTGGATTTTCTGGTAAAATAATCATTAAAAATCACTGGTTTTGTCTTAGGACAATTACATTTCAGATTCAGATACCTTTCGACACGACTCAAAAATCATACACTGGAACATATCGGTTTTGGAGAAGTCTGTCACTCACTTTTTTCAAAATATGAACTCATATCTATATAAATGGTAGGTTTGTCATGCCATGTCCAATTAAGTTCAAACTTCGTAAAGATATTGTTTACTGTGATGTGAAAATATCCTGTTGATTTCATAGATTTTTAATTAATTTTCATGTTAAATCTATTGGATTTAACAGCAAGCTGCCTGTGTGCCGGCCAGCTTCCGCAGCGGGAGGGGAGGCCAGGCGGAGGGGGGGGAGCGGGGGGAACGTTGCTGCGCGCGCAGCGTGGTGACGTCACTTACACATGCACTCACGGTGGAGAAACAGATCTCCAGTGTTTTTAAACAAGATTCACCTGATGTAAGTATTTTGTGTTATGTTCATGATTGTAGACTTAGTCTGAAGACATCTATGACGGAATATTCAGGTGGAATAGTTATCGTCACCGATGTTTTTCGGCCGGTCGGCACATGTCTGTAAGCCGACATGCACGCTCAGACTTTTTTCCTCTCTACCGACCAGAGGCCAGGTGAAATAAAACCACACTGATTTTGAGACAACCCCGTCTTTTTAAATTCAATTTTTATACAGAAAATAATTACAGTACATCTATTACACCTTATTTCACAGCAGCTTTGTAATTATTTTATTATATTTATTATTATCGCGCTTTCATCCGAGATCTGGTCAGGAGCACGCAGCGCCGCGGCCACGAGAGCGAGAGCCGAGAGAATGGACGTCCCGATTTCAGATGCAAAATCTGCCTGCATTGGCCAGTTTAACAGAACCGCAGCGGTCGCGGAGCAGGCAGAGGATGAGGAGATACATTTAAGGACCGTGGGAATTCTGAAACTGCCGATAATTTCTCCTGGTGCGTTCAGGGACAATTGGAATTTACTGTATTTGGCGAGAATTGACCATTGCTTTATTGTATTGGTTCAAAATTATTTAAAGAGGGATAAACTTCATTTATAGTTAGAAGGAGAACCATGAACAGTTTTGCAAGACGTGGACCCACATTTATAAAGAAATCATTGAATTTATTAGCAATTTGTGTATGCTCTGTTATCTTATGCGCCATCCTGAAATGTAGACTGGGCTGGAATAGATGATTTTTTTTTTGTTGAGTAATTATTTCAATATTTTCCATAGATCCAGAGCTTCCTTTATCTTTAGAAATAAGATAAAGGTTGTGTTTAGAATTGCACACAAAGCTTTCATCCAACCAGTGTGCTGTTAAACTTAAAAGTAAAAACGTTTTACTACCTCCTCTCAAAACACTGAGCCAGGCCTGGTGAAAAATGTGATATTTAATGGTTTGCATTAATGGGCGTGGCCTAATGGCTCAACAGCGCCCCCTAGAAATATTTGTGTCTCAAGCCCCACAATACGGTTTGACGTACATGCACGAAAATCGGTACACACCTGTATCATGTCACAACTTAAAGAAAAGTCTCTTGGCGCCATGGCCCAAACAGCCAGTTAACTACATAATCACATCAATCATATAAAGATGTTTAGGAAGAAAGAACTACAATCAGATACAGAGACACTAAAGCTTTCATGCTCTCGTCCTTCAGGATCCAACCAAAGTCTTTCTGAAAGCCGTTCCAAGCAAAGGGTCATGGCCACACTGAGCTATTTCAACCATATTTCTACTTATTTTGAGACTTGGAGATCCATCTATAATCCATCCAAACAGACTGAAGATATTTGGAACGTGTCTATAGATCTATAGTTTGACGAAGAACATGACACTTTAATTCTATCGGATCAGTGAAGCTCATGCAGGTGTTTCCTGTTTCACTTCTAAGGTTTTATACATCAGGATACAAAAGAAACATCATCTGGTCGTCACCAGAGAGACCTCAGATCAACAACATGACAGTTTGGTTTTATTATTACAAATTAAAGTTCCAACAGAGAAGCCGGTTGTAAAAAACCAACAACACGACTGCTGCTTGGAGAGGAAACCACCAGGAACGAAGCAGCCAAACGCTGCAGATCAATCAAACTTAATTAAATGATCAAGCGTGAAAAGCTCAATGAAAACAGATGTTTGGGAACTTTGCTGTTCTGGATAATTCAGCTGTGTTAACACAACGCAAGGGAGGACAGACATCAGCAATAGAGGGTCTGCATTGATGTCACTTCCCTACTGGACCACGCCCCCTTACTCTGGACCACGCCCCTTTACTCTGGACCACGCCCCCTTACTGCACTGAGTGGTAAAACATCTGCAACTTGTGTGTTAGACGGGATAGGAGCCGATTCTGGGCTTAAATTAGCGTCAGTTGGACTTGACAGTGACCCGTACAGTTACCTCAAGAACCAGTGGTCCATGGACATTAATATTTGGTACAGTTACCAAGAACCAGTGGTCCATGGACATTAATATTTGGTACAGTTACCAACAACCAGTGGTCCATGGACATAAATATTTGGTACAGTTACCAAGAACCAGTGGTCTATAGACATTAATATTTGGTACAGTTACCCCAAGAACCAGTGGTCCATGGACATTAATATTTGGTACAGTTACCAAGAACCAGTGGTCCATGGACATTAATATTTGGTACAGTTACCAAGAACCAGTGGTCCATAGACATTCATATTTGGTACAGTTACCCCAAGAACCAGTGATCCATGGACATTAATATTTGGACACCAATACAGTTTCCTGATATTTATATGAACTTAATTTCTACGCCGGGGAAATACACAAAGCAAAGCTTGAAGGCTTACAAAAGTCTTGACGCTTGGACCGACTTCAAAGCAGGATTTGTTGGAGAAATTAAAGTGATGAGGACACCGAATTTTATGATTTAACCGTTTAACGTTAGCTACCCAAAAATCCAACATTACCTGATACAAAATGGGAACCACAAATCCACGTTTCGGTGCCTGGAATCCAGTTGTTTCTGTGAATTGCAGCGATCCATTTGTCTCTCTTAAGCTTATTTTTCTGCAGTCTGTAAAACGATAACTCCGATTTCTTGCTAAATCTATGAGTTCAGTCGATCGCACAACAGCTCTATCCCATTTTAGATGTTTTCCAGTTGCTCAAACTGAAAGTTTACGCTGCCACTCAGTCTTTATGCCACTCAGTATTTCTGATACTCAGTCTTTCTGCCTCTCAGTGGGTTAAACCCTCTGTGAAGTTGCATCTGTGACATCATGAACATTCCCTCTATACAAAAGTTTTCTAATAAAATTAAAGAACATCTGTCCGAGAGCTTGAATGAAATGGTGTTCTGGTCTCTAGAAAGATCCTAGAGACAACTTCTCTTGTAATAGATGCTATATAAATAAAATTGAATTGAATTGAATTGAATTGAATTGAATTGAATTGAATTGAATTGAATTGAATTGAATTGAATTTTGCAGGAGTCCAATGGTCCCAAACCTGCCGGAAAATCTACAACAGAATGACTGGAAATGAAGAGGGTGAGGGTGTTGCTATGGCAACGGTCCTCAGTCGTCCTCAGAGCCCTCAACCCGCCTGAGATGAGGCGGGGGGGGGGTCGGTACGAGCTCCTATGACTACGTTTACATGCAGTCAGTTCGGGTTATGGGAATGCCCCCCCCCCCATGACCCTCCAAGAAATCTTTGAACAATCCACCATTCGGCAGGCCAACAAGATCCTGTCTGACCCATCCCATGTGCTGAACCCTGAGTATGAGCTGATGAACTCTGGTAGGAGATCCAGGCTCCCCCTGTGTAAATACAATAGGTACAAGCACTCCTTCATTAAACAATCAGTCAAACTTATTAATAAGCTCCCCCGAATGGTTGGGGGGGAAGATAGGAGGCTGAGAGAAGCCGGCCCATGTGGATTGATTAACAACTGATTATGTGATCTTGTGCAGCAAAGCTAAAAAGACTGATGATGCTAGCATCATCTTTTAACAATTTGCAAGTGTTTGTTGATTCATACAGTGCTGTTGCAAGTGCTGCACATGTCTTCGTCAATGTTGATGATGTTGTTGATGTTATTAATGTGCCGTCTATGTCTGTCTGTACTGCAGCATTGTGGCCTCTACTCCGCGACCAATTTCTCCCGTGGGAGATTAATAAAGTAAACCTTAACCTTAACCTTAAGTTATTGCTAATATTACAGTCACTGAAACATTGGGAATAATGTGTTTCCATGCTGAGCTAACAGGGTTATCCCTGTATCCATGGTATCAGGGTTATCCCTGTATCCATGGTGACAGGGTTATCCCTGTATCCATGGTAACAGGGTTATCCCTGTATCCATGGTAACAGGGTTATCCTGTTACTTCTGACGGGGAAATCCCGTTAAGCTAAACATGACCAAATATTCAGTTTTAAAAGGAGTAACCCAGGGGTCATTTAGGGGTTTTTTTTTTTTTTAGGGGTGATGGTGATGCGTGTGTTCATTTAGAGATTAAAAAACAGACGTAAACCGTGAACGGAATCAGGGGAAATGATTTATGTATTTGAGTCTCGAGCCAAATATAGTCTTAACACGTCTTAGCGTTAACTTATTTATTATATAACATATGTATCCAGAGATGTAAAAGTTGTGTAATTTTTCTTTTGCCAGACTCTTTTCCAGACTGTGAACAAGACATTTATCCAATCTGGCAATCATCAGACAAGTGGCAGCTTTGAGCATCTATGGGCTGTAATTCATTATCTCTGGAAACTGAGGGGGATTTTTGGACTTTATGACACTAAGAAATAGTAAGATGAAGGTTTGCAAAGCCCTCGTGACGATCAGTGAGTTTCCTGGGGCAGAAAACACATAATTTACAGCCGTCTCCTCCACGTTTCTGTGTCGTAGCGCATTCCTCCGGCCCGGCGAGGCAAACAATTCACTCTGTTTTCTCAGAATTAATCAGGTCCATGTGAAGAAACTGGGTCACCAAAATACTTCCCGTGAACAGAACTGAAAATACTCTTCCAAGAAATGTTTACTTTCACAACCTGGGCCTGGTTGTGAAACCAAAATACTTCCTTGATCCTCAACAAGCGTCCAAAACACAACCTGTTTGTTTCTGATGAGCAGATTAAAGAGAGAAAACTTCCTCCTTCAGATTGTTTCTATCAGAGTTTCCCCCGAGCGCGAGGAGCTGAGTTTATTTATATAACACTTCAACACAAGGTCATTCAAAGTGCTTTACATCAACATTAAAAGCAGCAAGACATAATTAGACAGTAAATAACAATAAAATGAAATACAATTATGAGAAAAGAAGGTAAAATAATAAAAAGCACAAGTTGAGCATGATGTTTTGCCCGGCGAGCAGATGGACGTTGGGTCAACGACCTGGTGTTGTGTAAGAGAGTTCCTCGTGTTCGGTCTGTTTTCAACCTCCACGCTGATGGAATGTGACGAGCTGGAAGGAAACACCTCTAAACATGTAGGAAATGTCATAATAACCCGAGGAAAACAGAGCGGATCACGATGACCCCACGTAAACTCACCGTCCTGAAGAAAACACCTCTAAACACGTAGGAAATGTCATAATAACCCCAGGAAAACAGAGCGGATCACGCTGACCCCACGTAAACTCACCGTCCTGGGAAAAACACGCTGCTTTCCAGCAGGAACTTCCATCTGCAGCAGGACGTCCCGTCAGGCTTTAATACCAGTAAATAAGAAGGAAAAAGGTTAGAAATGAAAACAATTATAGACGTAAATTCCCCGTCCGGGGAAAAACACGAGCAGCTTTCCAGCAGGAACTTCCATCTGCAGCAGGACGTCCCAGAGTAAAGAGGAAACAATAAAGAAAAAGGTTAGAAATTAAAGGATTCATTGGAGCAGGTAACATCTCTGCAGACCCCTCACACCCAGGACCAGGACCAGGACCAGGATCAGGACCAGGACCAGGACCAGGACCAGGACCAGGACCAGGACCAGGTCCAGGACCAGGACCAGGACCAGGACCAGGACCAGGTCCAGGACCAGGACCAGGACCAGACCCCTCACACCCAGGACCAGGACCAGGACCAGACCCCTCACACCCAGGACCAGGACCAGGACCAGGACCAGGACCAGACCCCTCACACCCAGGACACAGACTGTTCCAACTCCTCCCCTCTGGACGGCGCTACAGAGCACTGTAGCTAAAACCTCCAGACACAGAGACAGTTTCTTCCCGCAAGCTGTTGCTCTGATGAACTCACACAATTAATAGAGTCTCAGAGAAACCAACCAATCACGTGCAATAACAATAATAGCAGTTACTGCTGTAACAATGCACCTTCCGGCAATAATCCTGTCTGCCTCACTCTGCTGCACCTCTCACTTTTTTGTATTTTTTGTATAATTTGTTTTGTATTATTGTATATATGTTATTTTATTCAGAGCGATCATTTTCTCTACCTCATACTGCTGCACTTTAGTTCCTTAATTGTATATATGTCAATAAGTACCACATTGTTTATTTACTGTCTGATATTCTAAATCTAAAGAGCGAAATAACCGGAGTCAAATTCCTTGTTGGACAATGTTCGAACCTGGAAACCAATAAAGACGATTCTGATAACTTAAAAGGAACAGATGTTTAAAAAAACAAGATTCAGGACTAAATTGATGTCACGTTGGGTGAGGGTGTTGCTATGGCAACGGTCCTCAGTCGTCCTCAGAGCCCTCAACCCACCTGAGATGAGGGGGGGTGTCGGTACGAGCTCCTATGACTACGTTTACATGCAGTCAGTTCGGTTTATTGCTAATATTACAGTCACTGAAACATTGGGAATAATGTGTTTCCATGCTGAGTTAACAGGGTTATCCCCGTATCCATGGTAACAGGGTTATCCCTGTATCCATGGTAACAGGGTTATCCCTGTATCCATGGTAACAGGGTTATCCCTGTATCCATGGTATCAGGGTTATCCCTGTATCCATGGTAACAGGGTTATCCCTGTATCCATGGTAACAGGGTTATCCCTGTATCCATGGTGACAGGGTTATCCCTGTATCCATGGTGACAGGGTTATCCCTGTATCCATGGTGACAGGGTTATCCCTGTATCCATGGTAACAGGGTTATCCCTGTGTCCATGGTAACAGGGTTATCCCTGTATCCATGGTAACAGGGTTATCCCTGTGTCCATGGTGACAGGGTTATCCCTGTATCCATGGTGACAGGGTTATCCCTGTATCCATGGTGACAGGGTTATCCCTGTATCCATGGTGACAGGGTTATCCCTGTATCCATGGTAACAGTGTTATCCCTGTATCCATGGTGACAGGGTTATCCCTGTATCCATGCTAACGGGGTTATCCCTGTATCCATGGTAACAGGGTTATCCCTGTATCCATGGTGACAGGGTTATCCCTGTATCCATGTGTCCACCGTGTTCGAACCTGGCCAATAAAGACGATTCTAATAACTTAAAAGGAACAGATGTTTAAAAAAACAAGATTCAGGACTAAATTGATGGAACGTTGTGTTTCTGTGAAAGGAATCAGTTTATGGAACAATTGGAACAAAGAAACCAAAGAATCCAAATCAAACATTACATTCAAAAGAACAATTAAAGCCAGTATGTTAAGGAAATAGAATTAAATATGTTAGTTATGTTTGATTGACATCCCCATCATCAGGAAAGGTATAAACATTGTTTGTTGTTGCAGAATGGGGTTGAAGCAGAGTGGGGACTCGGAGACGTGCTCATCCATCACCCAAGCCGAGGTCACTGAGGTAGTTCGTAAGCTCCTCGGTGGCACCGGGGGTGGATGAGATTCGCCCTGAGTACCTCAAGTCTCTGGATGTCGTAGGGCTGTCTTGGTTGACACGCCTCTGCGACATCGCATGGAGGAAGGGGACAGTACCGCTGGGGTGGCAAACCGGGGTGGTGGTCCCTCTGTTTAAAAAGGGGGACCGGAGAGTGTGTTCCAACTACAGGGGGATCACACTTCTCAGCCTCCCGGGGAAAGTCTACTCCAGGGTACTGGGGAGGAGAATACGGCCGATAGTCGAACCTCGGATTCAGGAGGAACAATGCGGTTTTCGTCCCGGTCGTGGAACACTGGACCAGCTCTATACCCTCCGCAGGGTGCTCGAGGGTTCATGGGAATTTGCCCAACCAGTCTACATGTGTTTTGTGGATCTGGAGAAGGCATTTGACCGTGTCCCTCGTGCCATTCTGTGGGGGGTCAGTGAGTATGGAGTCCGGGGCCCTCTACTAAGGGCTGTCCGGTCTCTGTATGATCGAAGCAGGAGTCTGGTTCGCATTGCCGGCAGTAAGTCAGACTTGTTCCCAGTGCATGTTGGACTCCGGCAGGGCTGCCCTTTGTCACCGGTCCTGTTCATAATTTTTATGGACAGGATTTCTAGGCGCAGCCAGGGGCCGGAGGGGATCCGGTTTGGGAACCACAGGATTTCGTCTCTGCTTTTTGCAGATGACGTTGTCCTGTTGGCTTCATCGGACCGGGACCTCCAGCATGTGCTGGGGCGGTTTGAGGCCGAGTGCGACGCGGCAGGGATGAGAATCAGCACCTCCAAGACTGAGGCCATGGTTCTCCACCGGGAAAGGGTGGCATGCCAAGAGCTGGAGGAAGAGCTGGAGGAAGAGATGGAGTAGAGATGGAGGAAGAGCTGGAGGAAGAGATGGAGGAAGAGCTGGAGGAAGAGATGGAGGAAGAGCTGGAGGAAGAGCTGGAGGAAGAGCTGGAGGAAGAGATGAAGGAAGAGCTGGAGGAAGAGTTGGAGGAAGAGTTGGAGGAAGAGATGGAGGAAGAGCTGGAGGAAGAGATGGAGGAAGAGTTGGAGGAAGAGCTGGAGGAAGAGCTGGAGGAAGAGCTGGAGGAAGAGTTGGAGGAAGAGATGGAGGAAGAGTTGGAGGAAGAGCTGGAGGAAGAGTTGGAGGAAGAGCTGGAGGAAGAGCTGGAGGAAGAGATGGAGGAAGAGTTGGAGGAAGAGCTGGAGGAAGAGGTGGAGGAAGAGCAGGAGGAAGAGATGGAGGAAGAGCTGAAGGAAGAGATGGAGGAAGAGATGGAGGAAGTGTCTGGGGTGAGGGAAGTCTGGGCATCTCTGTCGAGGCTGCTGCCCCCGCGACCCGGGAACAGATAAGTGGAAGAAGATGGATGGATGGATGGATAAATGAATAGATAAATAAATAAATAAATTAATTAATAAAAATGAAAACAATTATAGACGTTTTGACTTGTAAACTCTGTGGCTCCTGATTACGTCCCAATAATCAGAGATGTGTCTGCGTCTGCGACAAGTTGCAGCTTCTTATCAGAGCTGAAAGTGTGTGATCTGGAGGCTCGATGTGAGAAAACACGCCTTTATTTATCCGTGTTTTTAGAAGCTGAAAGTGTGTGATCTGGAATCACAATCTGGATCTCGGTGAGAAAACACGCCTTTATTTATCCGTGTTTTTAGAAGATGAAAGTGTGTGATCTGGAATCACAATCCCGCATTTCAGTGAGAAAACACGCCTTTATTTATCCGTGTTGTTACGGGGGAAACATTTGCTCACTGTTTTCGTTGCTGATAAGAGTGTTGACAGTCGACTGACCTTCACCTTCATGGAGGATTTTCACTTCTGATCTTCTGGTGACAAACACAATCCTCCTCTTTTCAATTCCTCTTTGCAATGTGTTTTTTTATGGATTCAAAAACAGCAGTGATCTGATTGCAGGACGTCTTATGCAACCTCAGATGGTGAAACGCGTTTAACTTATATAATATTTCAGAGCAGAAGTTACTCCGTGTACTGCTAATCATCATGGATGTCGTAATAATAAAACCATTTCAAAGCAGTTTGGAGTCTGTGATTCTGCAGGAAGTTGATTTTCTGCAAGTGTAAAATGTTCAGCACAGATTTGATTAGATTAGATTCAACTTTATTGTGATTGCACATGTTAAAGTACAGTTAACATCTAACCAGAAGTGCTTGTGCAGTGAAATAAACACAATGCACATACACATATATACATATACACACACACACATGATTTAAAAACAGATTTGAGATGAAAACCTTTTTCAGGCTGGACATCTCAGCAAACATCAGGCTGAAAAATAAAAATAACAAAACCCTCCAAGAGCTCCTCTGGAACGACGTCTCTGAATGACCTTGTGTTGAATTGTGCTGTACAGATAAACTTGCCTAAAAGTCGCAGAGCAGCAGGATTCTCCGTCATTAATCTCCTCCGTCATTAACGACCCCCCCCAATCCTAATGACCCCCCCGATCCTAACGACCCCTCCGATCGTCTCCCAGATCCGCTGCAAGTTTAATAAGACAGAACATTATCCGATTAAGGAAATCTTGTGAGAAACGGAGAAGAAAAAGAACAACTTTGCAGGGGATTAGCGTCATTGTGCCCACTCACATCACATTCCTGAGCACTGAGTCTCAGCCTGGGAGAAGAAACCGCCTACCAAAACCAAACCACCGATGTGTCCCGGGACCAGAGAGACGACCAGAGATCCATCTGGCATCAACACACCCTCTAACGCTGCTCATGGGCCCAGAGAAACAAGCAGAGAAACAAGCAGAGAAACAAGCAGAGAAACGAGCAGAAACTCCATCTGGCATCAGTCTCACATCAACTCTCACATCAACACACCCTCTAACCTCCAACGCTGCTCACAGGACTCGCCGGGACTCACCGGGACTCGCCGTCCAGCAGACATCCTCCCAAAGGAGGTCAACAACTCAACAAATACCAAAATAAAACAGCACACGCAGCCGATGTTGGCTAATAACGCGGTTAACGACCAGCGAGGGATCAGATGATCTGCAGTTTAAACTCTGGGAATCAGAAGCTTCTTATAATGTCAACATTAACCCTACGAAGCTATTCACATTGATCAAAGAGATAATACTTATGGTTATTAATAAATCCTTTTGCCATTTAGGTGTTTGGAAGGGAGCTGACGTGATGATGGCACAGACGATCAACCCAACGGTCTTGATGAGGCTGGACCTCCCCGGGTCTGAGATGCTGCCTATCACTACACCCCCTTTCTTATTAAGAGACTTTACCTGGGAGGTGCAAGAATGAACATATTGAGAACCGTTATGTAAAGATCTACTCTTTTCACAAACATGCTGTAACTTAGTACCTTGGGGATTCAAGTATTATCAGAACAATAATATCCTATCAATTAAGAACACTTGTGACTTCTCACTTAGCTTATTGCTTAACTTATTTCTGAGACCACTGGTATGAACCTTTTCTCAGTGATTCTCTAAGCATATTGTAAACATAAACATCTCTTTTGTAAATATCAACAAATCTTTCCAGTTTTTTTAACAACACAAAATATCACACCACAGCAATCTCTCTCTCTCTTTTTTCTTCCTTTTTTTGTGTGTGTAGTGTGTGTGTGACGTGGTGTATGTGTATGTGTGACGCATGTCTCTGACCCACATATGGTCACCGGATTGCAGTTGCGGCATGTCATGTGCTCTGTGTCTTCGATTGTAGTTTTGCTGTTGTTTTTGTCTATAACGTAACGTCTCTAGGTAGTGTAAACTCTAGTGTGTTAGAGTCAGTAGTCATAGTTGCAGCTATAGAACAAGACTATAATTGTTAGTCTCAAATAAAGCTTGGTGGTAGATATGCTGCTATAGGCCTATGCTGCAGGGGGGACCGACATGATCCGCTGGGCGGTGCCTCTCACCCTTCTTCTCCTCTCCTCTTCCCTTCCTCTCTTCTCCATTTCCATTTTTCAGATTCTCCATGTCTGCACAAGATGGGTTGAGCTGGGACGGAATGACAGGAACAGTCGTTGGGATTTTCCTACCCATGAGTAATTCAGCGGGACAGTGTCCATTAGCTAGTGGAACAGCACGGTAGACCATGAGGGCGAGATAGGGATCACTTGACTTCTTGAGGAGACTTTTGATTGTCTGTACGGCCCGCTCTGCCTCCCTGTTGCTCTGCGGAAAGCGTGGACTGGATGTCACGTGGCTGAAGTTCCAGTCAAGTGCAAACTTTCTGAAAGGCTCAGATGCAAACTGTGGTCCGTTATCTGAGCGCACCACCTCTGGAATCCCGTGGCGTGCAAAGATAGATTTGAAGTGCTCAATCACGCCTTCTGATGATGTGGACGTGAGCTTGGCTACTTCGAAGTATCTGGAGAAATAGTCCACGATGACTAGATAGTGTTTATTGTCTATCTGAGACAGGTCTGCACCTACTGTCGACCAGTGGGCAGCATCATTTCTCTGAGGTTTGTTCTCTCCCTGGCACAAGTGTCACAACTCTCTATCAAGTTTGTCAGCTCTCTGCTGAGGCCCGGCCACCACACCGACTTGTTTAGCTCTTGCTTTGCATTTAGTCACTCCAAGGTGACCCTCCTGCAACTTGGTCAGCATGTCTGCTCTGAGCGATGCCGTAATGACGATTCTGCAGCTGTAGAGCAGCAGGCCGTTGTGAACTGTGAGCTCACCTGAAAATGGCAGATAGGGTTGGAACACGATTGAGAACTTGTCCGGCCAGCCATCTGCACAGTACAGCTTCAACTGCCGTATTATGTTGTTGTCCTAATGTGTCTGAATTGAGTCTTTTCTCAGTCGCTGGCAGGCGTGCCACGACAGAGTCGGCATACAAGTTGATTTCTTCCTCTTGCGGACCCTCAGGCGTGCTGTTAACGGGTGCTCTGGACAGCACGTCTGCGGTCGCGATCTCTTTGCCGGCCACATGAGATATGCTGTAAGAAAATCTCATTAGACGCATGCGAAGCCATTGTATGCGTGGTGGGAGTTCATCTAGGTTCCTCGAACCTAGTAGCGGAACCAAATGCTTGTGGTCCGTCTCGATGAAGAAACTTTTCCCAATGAGAAACTCAGAAAACCTCTCGCAGGCCCATGTGGAGGCCAGCGCCTACTTTTCAATCTGGGCATATCGCTGTTGGGTGCTGCTGAGAGATCTTGAAGCATTCGCAACTGGTTACCACTCTGCCCCGTCTCGCCGCTGTAGGAGAACAGCAACCATCCCATATGATGACGAGTCTGCAGACACCAGCGTTTCAGCATTTGGATCATACAAGCCCGACAGGAGTAGTCAGTTCTTGCTTTATGCTGTCGAAGGCTTGCTGCTGTTGTGACCCCCATGTCACCAGATTTGTCTTTCTCTGCAGGTCTCTGAGTGGGCGGGTCTTCTCAGCTAAGTGGGGGAGAAATGTCCCCAGGTGATCTGTCATGCCAAGAAAGCGTCTCACCTCACTGATGTAACTGGGCTCCTTCCGTGCTCTCACAGCGCTCACTTTGTCGGGGTCTGCGCTGATTCCTGATGCCTGAATAACCTGCCCCAGAAACTTTATCCTGCTCATTGAGAACTCACATTTGTCATTTAGTGTCACCCCTGCCTCCTGCACCCGTGACGGAGCTCTCCGCAGTCTCTCGTCATGCTGATTCGGAGTGATGAACGTGGTTAGAAGACAGGACTATTTACTGAGCGGAATCTGCCAGAATCCAGTATTTGCGTCCAGCTTTGAAAACACTCTGGCTCCGGCGAGCTCCACCACCATAGGAACACACCACTCGGTGGCTCCTCCACCATAGGAGACACCGGCCGGCTAAGCAGTGGTGTGGCCACCGGCCGGCTAAGCAGTGGTGTGCTCAGCCCCTTCACAACATAAATATACATATACAACATATTTCCCCCTTGCAACACAGCATCTGTACCAAGGTTCCTACCCGGCATATCAGCCTATCACTGCACTGATGACCGTGCTGCCCAGGGAAACACTCGCTGCTCCATAAACAGCTCTGCTGGATTGTAATGTTTGTCCGGCTGTGACGGAACACAGAGCTGCCGCAGCAACAACTTTAGAGTTAAAAACACGGAGCACGTGCTCGTTTCCGGTCAGAGTCCTGGTGAAGTTCAGAGTTCAGGAATCAGATAAATAAATACCAGTCCAGGAGGATAAAGTTTACCAGGAACACATCCCAGAATCTCAGCTTCTGCTTTACTTTTAAGACATAAATGAGGAAAACACCCTATTTTCCTCCATTAAAGTTATAAAAGAAAACGTTATGAGTGACCAAACAACTGTGAGTAAATCAGGATAAAACATTACTGTTTACTGAAGCGTACTACAAACTTAAATACTTACCTGCTGGACTCTACTGTCCTTATTTTTAACAACTTGTGCTTTTTATTATTTTACCTCTTTTCTCATCATTTTATTTCATTTTATTTGTTATTTAAGCGTACTCTTAAATTAAATACTTTTGAAAATCGCACAAAGTTATGGATAAGCCCTGAATACAGGCATTATGATGTAGAATTGTCAAATTGGTTTAATTCACCGTACGAATTGTTACAGATTACTTTGTAATCCTGTATTTGACCCGGTCTTTGTACGTTTTGACCGTATAGAAACGTAATTCTTTCCATTGTAAGAATGAGATGAACCTGCTGGATCTACTGCCCTTACTGTTTAACTACTGCTGCTTTCTATTATTTTACCTCTTTTCTTAACATTTTATTTGTTATTTACTGTTTAATTGTGTCTTGCTGCTTTTAATGTTGATGTAAAGCCCTTTGAATTACCTTGTGTTGAACTGTGCTGTACAGATAAACTAACTACTAACATTTCCCTCTGATGTTCTAGTCGGCGAGTCCAGACCTGCCGGATCTATTCATAGATGCATTTATTCTAAATATTAAAATTGTTTGTTTTCTTAAACCAAGCCCTCATCTCCAGCCCGGAGAGCAGCGTGAGTCAGCGGAGTGTTTACAGTCAGATAGCAGCTCTTATCTCTGCGTTCAGTGTGAACTCAGGGTCAAACCATAGAAACCATGAAAAACAAACCATAGAAACGATGAAAAACAAACCACAGAAACGGTGAAAAACAACCTGTTTCCATCAGAACTGGTGAAAAATAACCTGTTTCCATCAGAAACGATGAAAAACAACCTGTTTCGATCAGAACTGGTGAAGAAAAACCTGTTTCCATCAGAACTGGTGAAAAATAACCTGTTTCCATCAGAAACGATGAAAAACAACCTGTTTCCATCAGAACTGGTGAAAAACAACCTGTTTCCATCAGAACTGGTGAAAAATAACCTGTTTCCATGAGAACTGGTGAAAAATAACCTGTTTCCATCAGAACTGGTGAAAAACAACCTGTTTCCATCAGAAACATCAGAGTGAATTTGGAGGTGGAGCCTCCGGAGCCTCCGGAGCCTCTGGAGCCAACAGGCTGGAATTCCCTGTTTTGATGGCGAACCCTCATCGGGGAAGGTTGAACCAACACGGCGGATCCCGGACGCCGGCGTGATGTTTGTTTGCTCTGCAGTTTCTGATACGACAGGTTATTTTTCTCTCTGCTCCCGTGGAAGGCAAACATTCCAGTCCTGGAAGTTCATCGTTTGATCTGCTGGTCATGTGACCTGCCCTCCTCTTCATCGCCCTCGTAAACACTGCAGCAGGGCCTGTAGTAGTTAGTAGTTCATCTTTATTTCCACCGGGAGCTATTTATGATAGTTACTGAAGTCTACCACTTTTATTTTAAACCGTTTTAGTACTCTGTGAGCGTAGCTTATCAGCAGCACGAGCCTGCGCTATCGTGACGGGGATTGAGGAACTCAGCTAGCACCAGCTAGCAGAAGCTAACTAGCAGCAAGATGCCTCCCTTTTCCTTTTCCATGGAAGATTACCACAAACTGCTCCAGAAGATAGCAGTACTGGAAACGAAAATTCACAGGCTCGAAGTGAATGGAGAGATAAATGGACAATATGGGAATGAATCTACTCTGACGACTCCCCAAAACAGTGAAAGGGAGCAAGCTAACAGAAAGCTAACTAACACCACCAAGACGCAACAGGAGCCGAGTATAAAAGGCAATAAATCAACAAATCTTCCCTGGAACTCTTGGTGCGAAGCCAAGGCACTACAAATCGCCTCCCTCAGATCTGAGAAGACGGTTATCAGAATCAGAATCAGCTTTATTGGCCAGGTTCGAACATTGTCCAATTATCCAGGCAGAACCCAGCACCTGGTGACCTTGGACGACATCGAGTGGCCTGCATTACCATCGCACAGGAATGACTCTTCAACCCCAGTACCCGGCAAGAGGAGGAAGGCTACAACAAAAGCTGAGAGCAAATCGCCCCAAGACACAGGGATTCTACTGGAGAACAGATTTACTCCACTCTCTCAAACTCCTGACTCCCTGGGAGAAGGCTCATCTTCCGGCTCCAGAGACAGGTATGAGGCTAAATCCATTGCTAAAGGGCTACAGGCAGAGCTAACGACTGGGCCTCGTACGCTGATAGTGGGCGACGGAGCTGTGAATGAGATAAAATCATTTTTCAGCAAAAACTCAAAAGTACTGTGTTTTACCAACGACATGGTGTCTGATATCACAAAGAAGATCCGGAGCATTGCTGCGGAGCATCCGACAGCTAAAGCTGTTGTCATACACACAGGAGCCCTTGACGTTGTGAAGCAACAATCAGACATATTAAAACAAGACTTCACTGATCTGATGAGCACAGTTGCATGCTTAAATACTGAGGTGTTTTTCAGTGGACCTGTACCGACGGTTCAGCAAGGACATGAGAGATTCAGCAGGCTGATGATGCTAAACAGGTGGCTTAAAGATGCATGTGCTGCTCAATCAATTAACTTCATTGACAATTTCAACATCTTCTGGGGTCGCAGACATTTCTTTAGGGCAGGTGGCTCCCGTCTGAACAAGGCTGGTGGACAGTTGCTGAGCAGTAACATTTTTTATCATCTACGTCACAAACAGGCCCCCATCAAGAACAAGAGGCAGGACGTTCCAAAACAACCGATAAGGCGGCGCTGGGATGAGAACACTGAGACAAGGACTGACCATGGAAAACAGAGTCAGAGAGAAACTGCATCATCCTTATCCTCACCCCAACAGGGGGAGTCTCCCACAGCCCCACAGCACAGAGAAGGATATGTAGACAAGCAGAACGCAGGTGGCGCAAAAACAAACTTCAGGTATATTACAACATTTATAAAGAGAGTCTTTGCTACTATAACCAGGAACTGAAGAATGCAAGGCAATCATATTTTTCAGAGATTATCAATAGAAATAATAATAATAATGCTCACACACTGTTTTCTGTGGTAGAAAGACTGACAAACCCTGCAGCCTCAATCCCCCCTGAACTGCTGTCTGAAAAGTTCTGTAATTACTTTGCTGACTTTTTCACAAACAAAATATTACAGATAAGACAAGATATGTGCAGATTACACCAGGAAACTGGACCACATTACACCAGGAAACTGGACCATATTACACCAGGAAACTGGACCATATTACACCAGGAAACTGGACCACATTACACCAGGAAACTGGACCATATTACACCAGGAAACTGGACCATATTACACCAGGAATCTGGTCAACAGGAAACACCAAACCCTCACCCCGTCAGAGCCTACCGAGCTTTCTCTCTCCAGGCAGTCAGGACTCCCCACTCCTGGAATTCACTGAGGATGAAAAGCCTTGTGAATATTGGATTACAACTAACACCATGCCAAAATCCCTTATTTAACCCCCTACATCACCCAACCCCTCCCAAACCACCACCTCGGAAACCGCGGTCAACCAAAAGTCACCGCCCCCCCCACCTCCTCTGAACTACCGTATCAGTGATGTCTGATATGAGTCGGGTCCAGGTTGTGATGTCAATATTAACATTGTTCTGTCCCAGGAAAAGTCTGGGCCCCATGGAGTTAAATCAGCTTTCTCTATCCCTGTGATGATAGGTAACAGAAAACGTATCAAACTGGTGAGAAATGAAAAGAGTTCAGTTAAATCTGCTAATCTGTTGAGTATATCATGTCATCCTTGAAACTCACCAGTGTCTCCTGTTAAGGATTTACATGTACATTTATCCCTTTTAAATATCAGGTCTCTGGTTGGTAAATCTTTCCTAATCAATGATTGTATTAACAAGCACAACCTTGATTTTATGCTTTTAACTGAAAATTGGTTAATTCAGGATAATAGTGCAGCAGTTCTTATTGAGTTAACACCCCAGAATTTTAGTTTCTTTAGTGAAGCAAGAATACATAGGTGAGGAGGCGGAGTTGCCACTCTGTTCAAGGACAGCTTCCAATGCAAGAAAATGTCTTATGGTCAATTTGATTCCTTTGAATATGTTGCCATTCAGTTAAAATCCCCCTGTCGACAAATCTTAGTGACCATCTACAGACCACCCAAATATGATGCAAGTTTTTTTGATGAGTTTGCCAAACTACTGTCAAATATCCATCCATCCGTCCATTATCTATACCCGCTTTATCCCTTGCGGGGTCACGGAGGTCTGCTGGAGCTCATCCCAGCACTGTCAATTATGTGCATGGATTTTGATTGTGTTGTTTTAGTTGGTGATTTTAACATTCATATTGATAATCCCAAAGATGGATGTGCTAAGGAACTTTAAATATTCTGGATAATTTTGGGCTTTCCCAGCATGTCAAAGACTCAACGCATAACCGAGGACATGTTCTAGATTTAATTATTTCCAAGGGTCTTAATATCTCAGAGGTTGTGGTGAACGATGTTGCTCTGTCTGATCACTACTGTGTTTTGTTTAAAATGACCACTGTTGCCAATCCTATGAAAGGTGAAGCAGAGGTAATCAGAAAGCGTTATATAAATGATAACACCTGTGCATTATTCACCCAGGGTTTTACACCATCAACAACCCTGTCCTCAGTTCTAGTTGATGACCTTGTTAACAGTTTCAGTTCCAATGTTATGACTGTTATTGATTCTATCGCACCAAAGTTCTGTCCGGGAGGAAAGAGTCACCCTGGAGAAACGCCACACTGGTTAAAGCACAGAGAAGGATATGTAGACAAGCAGAACGCAGGTGGCGCAAAAACAAACTTCAGGTATATTACAACATTTATAAAGAGAGTCTTTGCTACTATAACCAGGAACTGAAGAATGCAAGGCAATCATATTTTTCAGAGATTATCAATAGAAATAATAATAATAATGCTCACACACTGTTTTCTGTGGTAGAAAGACTGACAAACCCTGCAGCCTCAATCCCCCCTGAACTGCTGTCTGAAAAGTTCTGTAATTACTTTGCTGACTTTTTCACAAACAAAATATTACAGATAAGACAAGATATGTGCAGATTACACCAGGAAACTGGACCACATTACACCAGGAAACTGGACCATATTACACCAGGAAACTGGACCATATTACACCAGGAAACTGGACCACATTACACCAGGAAACTGGACCATATTACACCAGGAAACTGGACCATATTACACCAGGAATCTGGACTATATTACACCAGGAAACTGGACCATATTACACAAGGAGACTGGACCATATTACACCAGGAAACTGGACCACATTACACCAGGAAACTGGACCATATTACACCAGGAAACTGGACCACATTACACCAGGAAACTGGACCATATTACACCAGGAAACTGGACCATATTACCCCAGGAACCTGGACCATATTACACCAGGAAACTGGACCACATTACACCGGGAAATTGGACCACATTACACCAGGAAACTGGACCACATTAAACCAGGAAACTGGACCATATTACACCAGAAAACTGGACCATATTACACGAGGAAACTGGACCATATTACACCAGGAACCTGGACCATATTACACCAGGAAACTGGACCATATTACACCAGGAAACTGGACCATATTACACCAGGAAACTGGACCATATTACACCAGGAAACTGGACCACATTACACCAGGAAACTGGACCATATTACACCAGGAAACTGGACCACATTAAACCAGGAAACTGGACCATATTACACCAGGAAACTGGGCCACATTACACCAGGAAACTGGATCATATTACACCAGGAAACTGGACTATATTACACCAGGGAACTGGACCACATTACACCAGGAAACTGGACCATATTACACCAGGGAACTGGACCACATTACACCAGGAAACTGGACCATATTACACCAGGAAACTGGACCATATAACACCAGGAAACTGGACCATATTACACCAGGAAACTGGACAATATTACACCAGGAAACTGGACCACATTACACTAGGAAACTGGACCATATTACACCAGGAAACTGGACCATATTACACCAGGAAACTGGACCATATTACACCAGGAAACTGGACCATATTACACCAGGAAACTGGACCATATTACACCAGGAAACTGGACTATATTACACCAGGAAACTGGACCATATTACACCAGGAAACGGGACCACATTACACCAGGAAATTGGACCACATTACACCAGGAAACTGGACCATATTACACCAGGAAACTGGACCACATTACACCAGGAAATTGGACCACATTACACCAGGAAACTGGACCACATTACACCAGGAAACTGGACCACATTACACCAGGAAACTGGACCAGGAAACTGGACCACATTACACCAGGAAACTGGACCATATTACACCAGGAAACTGGACCATATTACACCAGGAAACTGGACCATATTACACCAGGAAACTGGACCATATTACACCAGGAAACTGGACCACATTACACCAGGAAACTGGACCATATTACACCAGGAAACTGGACCATATTACACCAGGAAACTGGACCACATTACACCAGGAAACTGGACCACATTACACCAGGAAACTGGACCACATTACACCAGGAAACTGGACCATATTACACCAGGAAACTGGACCATATTACACCAGGAAACTGGACCATATTACACCAGGAAACTGGACCATATTACACCAGGAAACTGGACCAGGAAACTGGACCACATTACACCAGGAAACTGGACCATATTACACCAGGAAACTGGACCACATTACACCAGGAAACTGGACCATATTACACCAGGAAACTGGACCATATTACACCAGGAAACTGGACCATATTACACCAGGAAACTGGACCATATTACACCAGGAAACTGGACCATATTACACCAGGAAACTGGACTATATTACACCAGGAAACTGGACCATATTACACCAGGAAACGGGACCACATTACACCAGGAAATTGGACCACATTACACCAGGAAACTGGACCATATTACACCAGGAAACTGGACCACATTACACCAGGAAATTGGACCACATTACACCAGGAAACTGGACCACATTAAACCAGGAAACTGGACCACATTACACCAGGAAACTGGACCACATTACACCAGGAAACTGGACCACATTACACCAGGAAACTGGACCAGGAAACTGGACCACATTACACCAGGAAACTGGACCACATTACACCAGGAAACTGGACCATATTACACCAGGAAACTGGACCATATTACACCAGGAAACTGGACCATATTACACCAGGAAACTGGACCACATTACACCAGGAAACTGGACCACATTACACTAGGAAACTGGACCATATTACACCAGGAAACTGGACCATATTACACCAGGAAACTGGACCATATTACACCAGGAAACTGGACCATATTACACCAGGAAACTGGACCATATTACACCAGGAAACTGGACTATATTACACCAGGAAACTGGACCATATTACACCAGGAAACTGGACCATATTACACCAGGAAATTGGACCACATTACACCAGGAAACTGGACCATATTACACCAGGAAACTGGACTACATTACACCAGGAAACTGGACCATATTACACCAGGAAACTGGACCACATTACACCAGGAAATTGGACCACATTACACTAGGAAACTGGACCATATTACACCAGGAAACTGGACCATATTACACCAGGAAACTGGACCATATTACACCAGGAAACTGGACCATATTACACCAGGAAACTGGACCATATTACACCAGGAAACTGGACTATATTACACCAGGAAACTGGAACATATTACACCAGGAAACTGGACCATATTACACCAGGAAACGGGACCACATTACACCAGGAAATTGGACCACATTACACCAGGAAACTGGACCATATTACACCAGGAAACTGGACCACATTACACCAGGAAACTGGACCATATTACACCAGGAAACTGGACCACATTACACCAGGAAATTGGACCACATTACACCAGGAAACTGGACCAGGAAACTGGACCACATTACACCAGGAAACTGGACCATATTACACCAGGAAACTGGACCATATTACACCAGGAAACTGGACCACATTACACCAGGAAACTGGACCACATTACACCAGGAAATTGGACCACATTACACCAGGAAACTGGACCAGGAAACTGGACCACATTACACCAGGAAACTGGACCATATTACACCAGGAAACTGGACCATATTACACCAGGAAACTGGACCACATTACACCAGGAAACTGGACCATATTACACCAGGAAACTGGACCATATTACACCAGGAAACTGGACCATATTACACCAGGAAACTGGACCACATTACACCAGGAAACTGGACCACATTACACCAGGAAACTGGACCATATTACACCAGGAAACTGGACCATATTACACCAGGAAACTGGACCACATTACACCAGGAAACTGGACCATATTACACCAGGAAACTGGACCATATTACACCAGGAAACTGGACCATATTACACCAGGAAACTGGACCATATTACACCAGGAAACTGGACCATATTACACCAGGAAACTGGACCATATTACACCAGGAAACTGGACCATATCACACCAGGAAACTGGACCACATTACACCAGGAAACTGGACCACATTACACCAGGAAACTGGACCATATTACACCAGGAAACTGGACCATATTACACCAGGAAACTGGACCATATTACACCAGGAAACTGGACTATATTACACCAGGAAACTGGACCAGGAAACTGGACCATATTACACCAGGAAACTGGACCATATTACACCAGGAAACTGGACCATAATACACCAGGAAACTGGACCACATTACACCAGGAAATTGGACCACATTACACCAGGAAACTGGACCTGGATCTGTTAGTTCCTATGAAGCTCCCAGACCCCTGAGCTTCATCTGGATCTGTTAGTTCCTATGAAGCTCCCAGAGCCCTGAGGTTCATCTGGATCTGTTAGTTCCTATGAAGCTCCCAGACCCCTGAGGTTCATCTGGATCTGTTAGTTCCTATGAAGCTCCCAGACCCCTGAGGTTCATCTGGATCTGTTAGTTCCTATGAAGCTCCCAGACCCCTGAGGTTCATCTGGATCTGTTAGTTCCTATGAAGCTCCCAGACCCCTGAGGTTCATCTGGATCTGTTAGTTCCTATGAAGCTCCCAGACCCCTGAGATTCATCTGGATCTGTTAGTTCCTATGAAGCTCCCAGACCCCTGAGGTTCATCTGGATCTGTTAGTTCCTATGAAGCTCCCAGACCCCTGAGGTTCATCTGGATCTGTTAGTTCCTATGAAGCTCCCAGACCCCTGAGGTTCATCTGGATCTGTTAGTTCCTATGAAGCTCCCAGACCCCTGAGGTTCATCTGGATCTGTTAGTTCCTATGAAGCTCGAAGTTGAATGAAGTTAAATTGTGCTATATAAATAAACTTGCCTTGCCTAAAAGTGTAGCTCTGCAAAGGTAGAAAACCATAGTATTTTTTGGCAAAGCAGCAGAAATTGGCAGAATACGGGAAGATAAGATAAGATAATCCTTTATTTATTCAGCAGCATTACACTCAACACACACATGCAGGGGAGGGGTAAAAAGTAAAAAGTAAGAGATATATATTATTACAAGATATAGACAGTATATATATATTTCCATTGCGATGGAAATAAAAGTAGTGCGAAGGAATTGTTATTGCACTGTAATAAAAAACTTCACAGAACAACCTGTACATTTTACAATTTTAAACTGTAATCCTTTACAAAATAACATCATACAATTTACGTACAAAACTATTCAATTCAACATCCATTTTCAGCCAAATTAGCATCACTACGCCTTCATTAAAGTTAATTTCTCCCGTACAATTCACGTGCAGCCATTGCTTATTTTACATCTAATCCCATAAAATTTCACTGGAAAACATCAAAATAGAGCATTATTAATCGGTAAAAGCCTCATTATAAGACAGTAATTTGACTGAATTTGTCTACTTATTTTATTAAAAGATTGTGTGTTGTGTAATATATTTTGTAGTATTAATAGCAGTGTTTTGTTGTGAAATAAACATTTACATACTATCATTGAATTATTTGAGTAATGTCTTCATTAAATGAGTTATTACTAAGTTAGACAGACAAACTGACACAATGTCAACAAGATTTTCCCCTGTAACAAGAACTTCCTTCACTGTTGCCGTTTCACTGTCTTTTACGGTCATTTCTACGGCTTTTCTTACAGTGTGCACATGTGGTTATTGCACATGTGGTTATTGCACATATGGTTATTGCACATGTGGTTATTGCACATGTGGTTATTGCACATATGGTTATTGCACATGTGGTTATTGCACATATGGTCATTGCACATATAGTTATTGCACATGTGGTTATTGCACATATGGTTATTGCACATGTGGTTATTGCACATATGGTTATTGCACATATAGTTATTGCACATGTGGTTATTGCACACGTGGTTATTGCACATGTGGTTATTGCACATATGGTTATTGCACATATGGTTATTGCACATATGATTATTGCACATATAGTTATTGCACATATGGTTATTGCACATGTGGTTATTGCACATATAGTTATTGCACATATGGTTACTGCACATATGGTTATTGCACATGTGGTTATTGCACATATAGTTATTGCACATATGATTATTGCACATATAGTTATTGCACATATAGTTATTGCACATATGATTATTGCACATATAGTTATTGCACATATGATTATTGCACATATAGTTATTGCACATATAGTTATTGCACATATGATTATTGCACATATAGTTATTGCACATATAGTTATTGCACATATGATTATTGCACATATAGTTATTGCACATATGATTATTGCACATATAGTTATTGCACATATAGTTATTGCACATATGATTATTGCACATATAGTTATTGCACATATAGTTATTGCACATATGATTATTGCACATATAGTTATTGCACATATGATTATTGCACATATAGTTATTGCACATATGATTATTGCACATATAGTTATTGCACATATGATTATTGCACATATAGTTATTGCACATATAGTTATTGCACATATGATTATTGCACATATAGTTATTGCACATATAGTTATTGCACATATGATTATTGCACATATAGTTATTGCACATATGATTATTGCACATATGATTATTGCACATATAGTTATTGCACATATAGTTATTGCACAAATGATTATTGCACATATAGTTATTGCACATATAGTTATTGCACATATGGTTATTGCACATATGATTATTGCACATGTGGTTATTGCACATATAGTTATTGCACATATAGTTATTGCACATATAGTTATTGCACATATAGTTATTGCACATATGGTTATTGCACATGTGGTTATTGCACATATAGTTATTGCACATATAGTTATTGCACATATAGTTATTGCACATATGGTTATTGCACATATGGTTATTGCACATGTGGTTATTGCACATATGGTTATTGCACATATGGTTATTGCACATATGGTTATTGCACATATAGTTATTGCACATATGGTTATTGCACATATGATTATTGCACATATAGTTATTGCACATGTGGTTATTGCACATGTGGTTATTGCACATATGGTTATTGCACATATGGTTATTGCACATATGGTTATTGCACATGTGGTTATTGCACATATGGTTATTGCACATTTGGTTATTGCACATGTTCTGCACATGTTTTCCACATGTTCTGCACATGTTCTGCACATGTTTTCCACATGTTCTGCACATGTTCTGCACATGTTCTGCACATGTTTTCCACATGTTCTGCACATGTTCTGCACATGCACATGACCGGAGACTCCACGATGATGCAACCCCAGGAAACGGTTGCAGAGCCGCGTCAGAACCAGAAACAAAAGGAGCGGTAAAGTGTGACAG
This sequence comes from Cololabis saira, assembly GCF_033807715.1. Lineage (NCBI taxonomy): Eukaryota > Metazoa > Chordata > Actinopteri > Beloniformes > Belonidae > Cololabis > Cololabis saira. The sequence goes on along the minus strand of NC_084599.1, from coordinate 47,284,294 downwards.
CGGATCCTGGGAAGTGTGGGGGTGCAGACGGGGGGGTCAACATGAGTCACGGGCCAACAATGGCCCGCGGGGCTAGTGAGGCCGTGCAGACGTGCACGTTGGCCACTGCGTGTCCGTGCGGGACGTGCATGTGCTCAGGTCAGACTTCCCGCTGCAGAGCTCCGTTCTGTTCTGTTCCGGGCTATTATTATCTCCGGAACAGGAAAATCCAGACGGGAACTTCTGCTGGAAGGAGCCAAGAAACCCGGCCTGGGTGCGCGCGCAGCTCCGCAGCTCTGCAGGGTCCCGAGAACCGCAGCTCTTATCCCGGTGCGGTTCCTGAACTCGGCTTTAATGGGTTTATGATCCCCTGCTCCGTTAAACTCGGGTTTTATGATAAACTCGGGTTTTATGATGAACTCGGGTTTTATGATCCCCTGCTCTGAAACTCGGGTTTCAGAGAATTTAACAGAACTGAACTAAATTTAACATAACTTAACAGAACTTAACAGAAACCCTTCATAGTACTTTATTGCCACAGCTTGTTGCACTATTGTCTGTTTTTATGTATTGTTTTCATTGTTTTTACCTCCTTTTATTGCACCGTGGATGAGAGGGAAACGCAATTGCATTCCTTGTATGTCTGATAGATATTTGGTGTGACAAATAAAGGAACCTTCAACCTTATTACCCCCTGCTCTGAAACTCGGGTTTTATTAATTATTTCTGAAACTCGGGTTTTCTGGGTTTTAACTCGGGTTTTTTGATCCTCCTGCTCCGCTAAACTCTGTTTCTCATGTCGGATCCTCCTGCGCGCCCCCGCTCCCACGCACGCTCCTACGCACCAGTTTCCCCCCGACAGTAACTTGTGTAAGAAGCGTTTTTGGAGCAGAATAAGAAGAAACCCCTCATGAATGAATGAATGAATGAATGGATTCTCTTGTCTCTTGTCACAGCAGGAAAAACGCGGCGCTGCTTCATCTCTGAAACCTGATTTGATTTGATTAGATCTTTATTTTGTACATGTGAAAAACAGCAATTCAAGAGAAGATGAGCAAACAACACCACAAAACAAAGAATTTCATACTTTAAAACTTGATGTCTTCATGAATGTGCAAAAAGGAGCAGGAAGAAGTTTAAACTTTTCCACCAAACCCGCGTCCCTGTGCCGAATTATGTAAATGTAAATGTATCGACCTACAGCTGAACCAAAGTGCTTTACAGAATAAACATACAATCAAGACAAAAAGTGCTTGCAGAATAAAACAAGAATAAAACATATGAACATATAAAATATCAAGACCAAATTATAAAAAGTGTCGCCGCACTATGGTGTTAAAAGCCTGAATAAATACGTTTTCAGTTTAGATTTAAAAAGGTTTATTATAATCATGAATATGAGTTATGATCGATTTCAAGTTTGGAGAAACAAACCAAAGCGCTGTAACTTTAATATCAGTGTTTCCTGCTGTAATTGCAGCTTTGCAGTCGTTTCTGGTGGGAAGGGAAGTGTGTGTGTGTGTGTGTGTGTGTGTGTGTGTGTGTGTGTGTGTGTGTGTGTGTGTGTGTGTGTGTGTGTGTGTGTGTGTGTGTGTGTGTGTGTGTGTGTGTGTGTGTGTGTGTGTGTGTGTGTGCGTGTGTGTTCCGGGATTGCAACATCAAACGCCGGTGACGTCACTCCGACGCACTGAGCCAGAACCGCCTGTTCCAAAATAAATATTGACGTGATCGTTGTATTCAAATGAGCGGCATGACGGGCCCCGGCGGGCCAATCAGAGCGCGTCCTGCCTTTACACCTTCTTTTCTGAAACCATTCATAACGACGATGATGCGTCAAAACACGCAGGAGCCGGCTATAAATACGGCCGCGCGCAGCGCGCACTCAGACAGAAATCCCAGGGAAGGAACAGATTATTACAGATTATTTTACCTTTTACCTCTTGGTCTGCGTTTACCTCTCTCTGCTTTCACAGAGAAATCCCAGGGAAGAGACACAACCTGATTATTCCTGAGACATCTGCAGAAATCACAGGAATCTGCAGAAATCCAAGGAATCTGCAGAAATCCCAGGAACGGAACAACCGGAGCGCAGGAACCTGATTTCTACCTCTCATTGCCTTTTTCTCCTGCACATTCCACTCTCTCTGCACCAGAGAATGTTTCCGGCTGCATCGTTTGTGCAGCGCGACGTGGTGCCGGTGCTGCTGGTGTCGGTGCTGGTGTCGGTGTCGCTGGGCTCCCCGGTGCCGGAGCCGGAGCCGGGCTCCCCGCCGGGGCTGATCCGCTGCGCGCCCTGCTCCCCGGAGCGGCTGCTCCAGTGCCCGGCCGTCCCCCCCGGCTGCCCGGAGCCCCGCCGGCTCCCCGGCTGCGGCTGCTGCATGGCCTGCGCCCTGCGGGCCGGCCAGCCCTGCGGGATCCACACGGCGCCCTGCGGGTCCGGGCTGCGGTGCACGCCCCGACCCGGGGACCCGCGGCCGCTGCTGGCGCTCACCCGCGGACACGCGCTCTGCACGGAGGTCCCGGAGCCGGAGACCGGTCTGGAGCCGGAGCCGGAGACCCGGACCACGGGAGGTAAGACCCCGCCTCTCACCTACCATAGATATTTATATATATATATATATATATATTATATATATATATATATATATATATATATATATATATATATATATATATATATATATATATATATATATATATACATGTTTACATAGACATAAAGCATATGCAGTTAATAGAGACAGTATAGTGTAAGGTGTATATGGGCATGTGTGTACAAATAGAAATACTCCACTACGTGTATGTGCATTGAAGTTGGAAACGTTTGTGCAGCTTGGTCAATTCAAATCCTTAATTGCTGACCATTTTGCTCGTGTTTGTAATTGTTTTTAATTTTTCTTTTAATTTTATTGTATTATTCTTTTATATGGTTGTTACATTCGGCATCATTGTAAATGAGGACTTGCTCTCAATGATTTCTCCGAATTCAAATAAAGGTTGATGATGTATAGGTATGTGTGTGAGTATTAGTACAGTAATGAATATAATAATGATAATAATACTGTTATTTAGCAGTGTGAGTACAGTGTGTGAGTATTTATAAATATGGGTTAAATGATTAGGGAATGGGGGTAGAATTAAATAGGTTTACACTTCTCCATCCCCGGAGCCCCAGGCTCCAGCAGCTCCATCACAACTCACGTTCTCTCCCCCCCCCAGATCAGGGAGACCGGCAGGCCGGGAACTCGGCCGTCCTCCCGGACCCCGGATCCAGCCTCCCCGAATCCAGCCTCCCCGGATCCAGCCTCCCCGGATCCAGCCTGCCCCGGATCCAGCCTCCCCGCAGACACGCAGGACAGCATGAAGGACACACTCGTGGCGATCCGGAAGACCCTGGTGGACCAGGTGAGACCTGGGGTTTAGGGAATCCTGGGAATCCCGGGAGTCCTGGAGACTATCCAGAATTAACATTGCAGATTTCTACAATTGCATTTCAACTATAGTCGTAATTACATTGTGACTAATTGTCATTCTAGATATCTATAACGTCATTTAGTCAGAACTCTAATCCTAGATATCTGTAATTATATTTTGACTAGGCAGAATGGCGGTTAAAGATATCTCCAATCTGAAATATCTCTAATTAAAATTAATTTCAAGATATCTATAACTTGATAAGATATCTACAATTAAATTGATAATGTACAAAGTGTTCAACAGATTGTTACCTAGTAAAATTGTAAGCATGTTTAAAATAAGAGTAAGTATGAGCTTCGAGGGAATCGTATGATTGAAAAACCAAAGTCTAGGACTAAAATTAAAGATCAATGTATTACTGTAAGGGGTGTAAATATATGGAATGCACTTGATGAAAAATTGAAGATGTGCCAGTCGATTAATGCATTCAAACGTTTGTTTAAGTATAATGTGTTTGAAAAATATGAGGGATCCAGTAGTTGATACTATTACGGAATTATGTTCGGGATTGTGTAAAAATATGATTTATTTTTTTGTACTATGTTTTGTATGTTTGATCTGAATAAGTTGATCATGTGAGAAGGGTAGGCGTAAATAAGCAATAGCTTCAGCCTATTCCTTTTCGGTTAGGTCTCTCTTTTTTTTTTAAATGTGAAATAATGCTTTCAGTTGGTGTCTACATTAAGATGACCTGACCGAAATAAATATATTTTCATTCATTCATTCATTCAAATTATGACTCTCCGTAATTCCAGTTCAACATATCTACAACTTTGTTCTGACTAGTCAAAACTTAATTTAAAGGAGCATGAGGCAGGATTGAGGCAGGATTCATGAAAATAATTCGTATACGTTTTAAGTTTTTCTAGTAATAATGTCAGATGAAGCGTTCCAAACCCAAAAGAATGTTTCCTCTAGTGTATCTCTCCGTTGCCTTGAACAGGCTGTGTGCTGCAAAATGTGCTGCAATGTGACCGGAATTTCCCGCGGTGTCCTGCGGATGTGACGTCACATGACGCTGCATGCCCGTTCTCCCCGTTCTCCCGTGCCGGCTTCACTGTTGGCTGCAGTACCCCCAACGGCCGTCGTGGTGAAGGGTGGCGCTAGAGAGTCTCATTTCTTAAAAGGAGCCTCATGCTCCTTTAAGAAATCTAAAAAGGACGATGTAGATATGTTGAATTGAGGGGAATTAAAGATATCTTGAACTGGAATTGTGACTATAGTCAGAATTAAATTGTAGATATCTTAAACTGGAATTACAGCTAGTCGTAATTTTCAGTTGTAGATATTCATTCCCATTACAGATTTCTGAAACTGAATTGTAGATATCTGTGATTAGAAACCCCACACATATGACTGGCAGAATGACGTTGATATCTGAAATGACAATTGTGGACAGGAAGAATGGAATTTTAGAAATCTGAAATGCTCTTTTGACTAGGAAGAATGGAATTGCGGATATCTGCAACAAATATCCAGTCTAGCTGTTAGATATTAAAACGTCTGGCCGTATACCTGCACGTTTAACCCTCTTGGTTAAGCCTCTTGGCCAGGTTTCCCTCGCAAAAGAAATTCAGTCTCAAGGGATTTTCCTGATAAAATAAAGGTTAATAAATAATAACCCGTTTTTCCCCCGTTTCTCGCATGTTTAACCCGTTTTTCCCCCGTTTCTCGCATGTTTAACCCGTTTTTCCCCCTTTATCGTTCCAGGGTCCGTGTCACCTGGAGCTGCAGACGGCTCTGGAGAAAATCGCTGTTTCCCAGCAGAAGTTGGGAGACAAATTAACCACGTTCTACCTCCCCAACTGTGACAAATACGGCTTTTACAAACCCAAACAGGTGGGTAGTATCAGAATCTCAGATATCAGAATGTATTAAACGAAGCCCCACGTAAAACACACACACACACACACACACACACACACACACACACACACACACACACACACACACACACACACACACACACACACACACACACACACACACACACACACACACACACACAAACCCTCCCACATTAGTCTAGTTACAAATAGACTCATTGAATATCTGGAACAATGAAATGAAAAAGAGAAAAAAAAGGACAAATTAAAGCTGCAAGCAGCGATGAACGGCCAATTTTCACCCATAAAGATCAAGGACTCAAAACTAAGTCCGATGACACCACAATGACTCTTTATGTCAAACCATTCAAAAGTTATGACAGAAAGTAGGAACTATCACATATCGACCAACCAGATGAAGCGCGCTTTTTGGCGTCGCCACGGTAACACTTTTGACAGAAAAAAAGTAATGCGCGTTGTCGCAGGATGGAGACGCACATTTTGATGTATAACACACCTGGGTGCACGTTACGGTTCGGGCTGAATTAACTGCCGAAGGAATGGCATAAATTGCGCCAAAATGACACGATTAATTCAAAATGGCCGACTTCCTGTTCGGTTTCGGCCATGGCTCCAAGAGACTTTTCTTTAAGTTGCGCCATGATACAGGTGTACCGAATATTCGTGCATATACTTCAAACCGTATTGTGGGGCTTGAGGCACAAAGTTTTTCTAGGGGGCGCTGTTGAGCCGTTAGGCCACACCCATTAATGCAAACCATTAAATATCACATTTTCACCAGGCCTGACTTGGTGCAAAATTTGGTGACATTTGGGGCACGTTAGGGGGAAAAAAGACGCCAAAAAAGCGCCCCCCCCCCCCCCCCCCCCCCCCCCCCCCCCCCTTCATCTGGTTGTTCCATATGTGATAGTTTCTATTTTCTGCCATAACTTTTGAACCGTTTGACATAAAGAGTCATTGTGTGTCATCGGACTCGGTTTTGATTCCTTGACTTTTTTATTGGTGAAGATTGCACGTATATGTTTGTACTTGACAGCATGTTGTTTAGTAGCATTAATAATTAAAAGATTCTGCCTGAGCCTTTTTCATTCAAACTGTAAAATGTCTCTTCCTCGTTGTCTTGAAAGGTTTATATGACTGAACTAAGTGAAATGTTTGTGTTTCCCTGCAGTGCGAGCCGGCGGGCGGGCCGATGTTGGTGCGTTAACTCCTGGAACGGGAAGAGGACGTTGGGAACCGCCGAGCTGCCGGCGGACGCCGAGTGTCCCTGAAGAGAAAATAAAGAGATGAGAGATTAAAGATCTCACAAAAAGACACAAAAAAAAGAGAAGAAGAAGAAGAAGCAGCAAGCCACTGATTTATTTTTGTTCCTTTTTCATGGGTGTTTTTTATTTATTGCTCTTGTTATTGATCCTGGTGTGTTTGATTCCGGTACCGAGGGGCCCGTGGCCCCCCCTGGCCCCCCCCTTACTACGTCCTTATCAAACACCCGGTCCAAAGAAAAGAGAAAAAAATCTATTTTTGTTTTTCTGAAGAGGAGATTTTAATATTGATGCATTTATTTCTACTCTTAAGCCTTATTTATTATCAATTTATTACACTTCATTTGTTATTTGTGATCATTCATTAATATTTATATCTTTTTTGCCTTATTGTTATTTTTATATTATTTTTAAGCATGTACAGAGTGTATATTTTTAACTGAGCTGAGCTCTGCCCTTAAACGAGTTTTGTGGAGGTTTTGGTTCGTGACGAACCAACGAGAACAAAAGCACTGAGTGACCAAACGTCATTTAAAGTATTTCTACATGAACTCACGACTCATTTCCAGGTTTTGCCATTTGTTACGTCCTCTTGTTTTTCATTATCCTTTTTTTTTCTGTGCTTTTGTCAGCAAATGCAAAACTCAGTCAGAAACCTTCTGCTAGCATGCAGCTAGCGCCTCACACGGGTATTTCTGCATCAACTACCTCTGATATTTAAGTGTCTTCTCTCAGTTCTGTTAACGTTTCTCTCTAAAGAAAAAAAAGACAAAGTCTTGCTTGTTTCTATGTTTCTGTTCTGGTTCACCGAGAAACCACGACCATAAAGCGAGTCCTGTAGCGTAGCCTGTAGCGTAGCCGCGGCTGTAGCTAACGTGGCTAATGCGGCTAACTTGGCTAACGTGGCTAACGCGGCTAACAGGACTGCTAAATGCTGCTGACGGAGAGAGACAATTATACATGTGAGTCTTTTCCAAAGTGACTAAACTTGTTCACTTGTGTGTATGTTATACTTTTGTAATTGAGATGTAATGTAAGAAAAAAAGGTGATATATTTAATAAAAACATGAACCTGAGTCGCGAGTGTGTTGTGCCACATAGGAGGGCTGTTCCAGTTATCAAGAGTTATTCATAATTTTATTCAACCATTATTAGACTATTTATCAAATTGAATTATCAAAATGATTTAATCCTCGGGGAACCACCTGGATTTCCAGGAAAAATGGTAACTTTAACAGCAGAAATCAGTCTCAGAGATTAGGGATTATTCCATCAGAACAGTAAGGGCAATTATTTCTGGTGAATAATGTTGAAGGCATTTACCAGTTCGGCTCTAGTTCTGTCAAACAGCCATGGTGACAAGAATATGTGTAAAACATCACAAACAACTTCTCATTAAAATCAATCAGGATTTATTTACATACAGGTGTCAAGCAGATGGAAAAAGCGACACCCCGAATGAATCCTGATGGTAACTACATTAAAACATAAAACACTAACTATCAAGAAGAATAACAACAATAAAACGTTGACTGCAAAAGGAGAATAAATCAGAACAGTAAACACGTGATATAAAACTCCCGATCATCTGTGTCTCCAGAGGACTGGCTGCACGAGGCCGACAAGACATTTAAAGATGGCGGCGCCCTCGTCACCACGTGTAATGAGACAGGATGACGGCGTGGTATTTCAATTTTAATTCAATTCAATTTTATTTATATAGCGTCTAATACAACAGATGTTGTCTCTAGACGCTTTCCAGAGATCCAGAACATGAACATAAACATAAACATAAACATAAACATAAACCCCCGAGCAATTATTATATAAACAATGGCAGGTAAAAACTCCCTTAGTGGGAGAAAAGCCTTAAGCCAAACAGTGGCAAGGAAAAACTCCCCTTTAGGAGGGAAGAAACCTTGAGCAGGACCAGGCTCATAAGGGGGGACCCTCCTGCCGAAGGCCAGACTGGGGGAGTCAGGGACGTCGACAGCACACAGCAGGCAGGTGGAAGCAGCAGCGGGATGACCAGAGGTGGGGGGGGGGGGCGTCAGCAGCACACAACAGTCATGTGGAAGCAGCAGCGGGATGACCAGAGGGGGGGGGGGCATCAGCAGCACACAACAGTCATGTGGAAGCAGCAGCGGGATGACCAGAGGGGGGGGGGGGTGCAGGCAGGCGGAAGCAGCAACAGCAGACATCCACGTAGGCAGGGGGAAGAAGCAATGGGATGACCAGAGGGGGGGGGGGGGCCGGGAACACAGGCCAGAACGCAGCTCCTGAGGCTCCGGCCTGCAAACATACACAAAAGAGAAAAAAGGGGGGCCGGCACAAGAAACTACAGGAACAATGGACAAAAATGATAGCTATGAGATATTTATAATAAATAAAAATGGTAATGGAGAAGAGAGGCAGGGAAAAGGAGAGGAGAAGAAGGGTGAGAGGCACCGCCCAGCGGATCATGTCGGTGCCCCCCTGCAGCATAAGCCTATAGCAGCATATCTACCGCGAAGCTATATTTAAAATTACGGATAACTGGCGAAGATGGCGCCACAAAATAAACTAACAACAATAATGCCGGTAGTTGCCGGCGTTACACAGTAATATACATCTGGTAAACAACCTTAAAAACACAAATTTATCTCTGAACCGCTCTAGATTAAACTGATCGCCCAGAACACATAAACCTCACGCCTTCCGGTCTCCGGATCTGGGGCTGCAGGTTCTGCCGGGGGTTCCAGTCCGAGGCCTCGTTTCTCTCTCTGCTTCCAACTCCGGAAAGAGAGGGGACAGTAGCTGCAGTGGCGCCTCACGCTGGCTCACTGGTGCCGGACCACTGGTGCCGGCTCACTGGTGCCGGCTCCCTGGTGCCGGCTCAGTGGTGCCTCATGTCGGCTCACTGGTGCCGGCTCACTGGTGCCGGCTCCCTGGTGCCGGCTCAGTGGTGCCTCATGTCGGCTCACTGGTGCCGGCTCACTGGTGCCGGACCACTGGTGCCGGCTCACTGGTGCCGGCTCCCTGGTGCCGGCTCAGTGGTGCCTCATGTCGGCTCACTGGTGCCGGCTCACTGGTGCCGGCTCACTGGTGCCGGCTCACTTGTGCCGGCACCAGTGAGCCGGCACCAGTGAGCCGGCAACAGTGAGCCGGCACCAGTGAGCCGGCTCACTGGTGCCGGCACACTGACAAAAAACGTTTGTAAATCAAGTTATATTTGTGTTGAGTTCTCGCGAGAGGCTGAGTTCCCGCGAGATGTGTTAGGAGCACGAGGAGCACAGAGACAGCAGCAGCATTCAATGTCGAGCTGAAAAATATACTTTTGGTCATTAAACAAATAGTAATTGTACATTAAGCGAAAATGTATTCAACAAAGAGGTTACATAGGTATAAATAATCTGGATCAGAAAGAAACCATAGAGTCCCTGCAGGAGTATATGGAAGAAAATTACAATAGGATTGTCATGGGGAAAAAAGACGCAGCTACCCCAAACGCCTCATCGTCAAAAAGATCCCGGGACGAAAAATCACCTGGAGCCATCTCACCCCCAGGTAACACCACTACAGACGCCCTGCTGTCCATCGACGCCCGGCTAAGTGGCTTTGAGAACCGTCTGTCCCTCCTGGAGGTCCTGCACAGGGAGATACAAGCGCTGCAGACCTCCCTGGAATTCAGCCAACGGCAGGTGGAATCGCTCGCGGCTGAAAACCGGGATTTAAAGGAGTCGGTAAAAACTCTGACAGATGGGATGAGCCAGCTTAAAAGGGAGAATAAGACCATGAAAGAGGCAAATTTAGACCTTCAAAGTAGAAGCATGCGCGACAATTTAGTATTCTCTGGGATCCCCGAAAAAGCTGATGAGGATCCTGAGGAAACTGTTCAGGATTTCATCCGCAACCACCTGAAGCTTCCGGAAGACATGGCAAATTCCATCACGTTTCACCGCGTCCATTGCCTTGGAGGAAGAAGAGCGGAAGCCCAGAGACCCAGACCCATTGTTGCCAAATTCGAACATTAAAGGCAAAAAGAGCAGGTTCGGAGACGGGGGCCACAGCTACGCAGATTGCCGTTCTCCGTGAACGACCAGTTCCCCCGGGAGATCCTGGGCCGTCGCCGAGTCCTCTTCCCGGTCCGGAGGAGGCTAATTTCGGAGGGAGCTCGGCCTGTCATCACCGTGGACCGGCTGTACGTGAACGGAGAGCTCTACCGGAACCCCAACATCACGCCTTGGCTCTTCTGAGAGATGATTACAAATTTTCCTTTTTTTTCCTTTCTCTTTCTCTCTCACTAAATGGTGATTAGATTAGATATAGCTTTATAAACATTTGGTAATTAGATTAGAGATAGCTTCATAAACACTTGGTGATTAGATCAGATAAAGTTTCATAAACATTTTCGGCACATATTAAGGTATTTATAATTTTTGATCTGCTAGTCTCAATGAGTTACAGTCACACATCGGTGATCGTTTCTTTTTTTTCTTTTCTCTTCTCTTCTCTATCTTTTTTCTGTTTTCTTTTTTCTTTTAATTATGATTAGAATTATTTCCCTCCCCCTCACCCCACCTCAATTGTCACACTCCTTTTTTCCTCTTTCCCTCCATGTCTCACTCTGCTGCACTTTCCGGTTGGTTAATTGGAACAAACACACATATAGATTAACATGGCACACACATATCCAACTCCTGCAACATTACCATTTACATATAATGTTATTTTCAGTGATTGGATTATGGATAAATTAAAGTTCGTCACCTGGAACGTAAATGGAGCCGGGAACACATCAAAGAGATTAAAACTTCTTAATCAGATACAAACTCTGCAGGCAGACATTGTTTTACTACAAGAAACACACTTAGTTAAAGCTTCAGCAGATGCATTGGCCACGCCACAATTTCCGCATGTTTTCTCAGCCTGTTACAACTCCAGACAAAGAGGGGTAGCCATTCTTATTCATAAAAGAATACATTTCACTGTAAAGGACACACACATTGACTCAGAGGGTAGATATTTAATTTTAGTCATTCAAATTCAAAGCTTGAATTTATGTATTTCTAATGTATATGGTCCAGATGTTGATGACTCTTCGTTTTTTCACTCTTTTTTCACCTCACTTTCTGCTCACCTAGACAACACAGTCATCATCGGAGGAGACCTCAACATGGTTCTGGACCCTGGAGTGGACAGGCTCAGTAATGCAGGCGGACACAGGAGTTGGCAGTCAGCAAGTATTGTTAAGCAATACATGAATGATCTGGGTCTTTGCGATACATGGCGCTCTTTACACCCAACCCTTAGGAACTACACTTTTTTCTCAGCCGTTCATCACTCATATTCTAGGTTAGATTATTTTTTAGTCAGTAGCTCTCTGATGAGAGATATCTCAGAATCACAAATTCACCCAATCAATATCAGCGATCACGCACCTGTTTCTTTCACTCAGGAAGAGGGGGAGCGTATCATCCTCCAAAGTTTGGAGATTTAATACATCATTGCTCAAAGACCCCGACTTTACTAACTTTTTTAAGAAAGAATGGGATATTTTTTTGCAAAATAACGACCAGCCGGAAATATCAGCGAGCGTTCTATGGGAAGCAGGGAAAGCAGTAATGCGAGGCAAAATAATTTCCTTTTCCTCAAATAAGAAAACAAAAGACAACTTAAAAACAAAAGAATTAGAAGGTGAAATAAAGACGCTAGAGGAGGCCTTCCAGACCTCTGCAGATGAACGTATCCCTAACAAAATAAGGAAAACTAAAATAGAATTAAATAAAATAATTGACGCAAAAACGCAGTTTCTAGTACAAAGGCTTCGCCTGGAAAACTTTGCACATGCTAACAGATCGGGAAAATATTTAGCCAATCAATTAAAAATAAACAAAGAAAAAACAACCATAACATCTATTAAGGACCAGTCAGGGGAAGTTACACATGATCCCTGTTTAATAAATTCAGTCTTTAGAGACTTTTACTATAAATTATACTCGTCACAAATTGAACCATCTGATCAATCCATTAATGAGTTTCTTGGAGAAATTAACCTGCCAAAGTTAGATCAGGAACAGGTTACGAATTTAGATTCACCGCTCTCAATAGGAGAACTTCATGAAGCTCTTCAACATATGCCCAATAATAAAGCTCCGGGCCCAGATGGTTTCCCAGCTGAATTTTATAAGGAATTCTGGAGCATATTAGCACCAACATTTTATAAAATGATTCTAAATATTAGGGAGAATAAAAGCTTACCCTTAAATATGAACTCTGCTAATATTAGTCTTTTATTAAAACCGGACAAAGATCCCTTGCTCCCATCGAGCTACCGCCCAATTTCATTTAGAATTTCATTTCATAGACCTTAAAATAATTAGCAAGGCCCTTACTGAACGTCTGAAAAGAGTCACCCCTTCTATTATACATCCAGATCAAACAGGCTTCATTAAAGGTAGACATTCGTCTACTAATATTCGCAGATTATTAAATATTATAGACTATTCCAGTATCAATAAACAGGAAACTACTATTATATCCTTAGACGCGGAAAAAGCATTTGATAAGGTAAGTTGGAAGTTTCTATTGGCAACCTTACATAAATTTGGATTTTGTGAATCTTTCATTGACTGGATAAAAATATTATACAGCTCTCCCAAGGCACGTGTAAGGACAAATGATCAAATCTCTACAAGTTTTACCTTGCAAAGAGGCACTAGACAGGGTTGCCCTCTATCTCCCTCATTATTTGCAATATTTATCGAACCTTTAGCAGCAGCTATTAGACAAAATCAAAATATTAAAGGTATACAATGCAAAATATTAGAGCACAAAATAAGTCTTTATGCGGATGACGTACTCCTCTTCCTCCAGAACTCACGATCTTCACTATCACAGACAATCGCACTTATAGAGGGATTTTCATCTCTGTCTGATTATTCTATTAATTGGTCTAAATCCACTGTTTTGTGTGTTAACTGCAATTTTAGGAATATAACCAATACTAAATTACAATCAGGGAACATTAGATATTTAGGCATAAACATCTCCCCTAGGCTGTCAGAGTTAATAAAATTAAATTATGTTCAGCTTATAAAGAAAATAGAAGATGATCTTTCCAGATGGAGCTCTCTCCCCATTTCGCTCATGGGTAGAATAGCCACCATTAAAATGATGGTTTTACCAAAAGTAAATTATTTTTTCTCAATGATACCATGCAAACCCCCTCTTTCCTGGTTTAAATCGTTGGATTCATGTGTTTCAAAATTTCTGTGGAAAAATAAAACTCCACATACTAGTTTAAAGACATTGCAAAAATCTAAAGAATATGGAGGTTTAGAGCTACCTAATTTTCAGTATTACTTCCTTTCCAATAAATTACAGTATATTGTAAAATGGTCAAAAGATCATCCTTTAGATAGTCAATGGCTGGACTCAGAACAAGTGTTTTGCAACGAACTAGAAATCTCAGAGTTACCATTTATTAGTCAAAGTATCAAACGTCATCAATGTTTCAAAAGCATTAATATTAGCACAACTTTATCAGCTTGGTGGGAATTTCTTAAAATAGCTAAAATTTCACTTTTTCCATGTGACCGTACACCCATATGGAACAACCCAGACATCGTGAAAAATGATAAAAAGATGGTTAATTTCGTTCAATGGAGAGATCAAGGAATACGGTACTTACAGCACGTAATTGTAGGAGGGCAGTTTGTACCTTTCAATACACTTATTGTTCAATACGGAGTTAGCAGGAATACATTTTTAGAGTATCAACAACTTAAGGCCATAATAAATAAAACATACAAAATTAGTCAATTAAACTTACAACTTCCCGCTAAGATAATAGATTTATTGAATCTAAGCACTTTAAAGTTGTTATCAAAACTCTACAGGTTAGTATCTAAACTGGACGATTCAGTCTCTCTTCCGATTTCCAAGTGGGAGGCGGATCTCTCTCTTAATACTGACCAGTTTTCTTGGTCACAAATATGCTTAAATACGTTTACTATGACTAAAAACCCAAACTTACAACTTATACAGTACAAAGTTCTTCATAGAATACATTATACTGGACAAAGGATGTTCCAGATGGGCTTTGTCACCTCTAATATCTGTTCACAGTGCACAGAGAACACCCCAGATAATTATATGTATGCTTTATGGTTCTGTACACCGGTACAGAGGTTCTGGAAGGAGATTTGTGAGGATTTATCCACATGGATCAACTACAGAATCCCAGTGTGCCCCACGGTATGTATATTAGGTCCGGGTCGTGGGGGGCACTGTCCCGCGGGGCCCGGCACTCCCCGCCTCACGATTTTAACAGCAAAATAGACACTGCACATTCAACACTTTATAAATACACTTGACAAGGACACGTAGTTCGGGAGGGGGGGGGTCGGTGTCAATCGATACTTGGCCCTCCCTCCTCCCTGTTTTTATGGCATTAATCACATGCACTCAACACAAGGGGCGGGAGGGGGTCCCACATCACCCGCGTTCCCTCACCGGCCTGGGATAGGTGGGTCGGGATACCCGGGCCTGGCGGGGCTCGCCGTGCAGCCTGGGGTGCCTTCTGGTGGTGCTGGACCCCCCTGGGGAGGGGGAAACGGTGCATGAGTGTATGTCTGTGTCGGTGAGAATGCGGTATGGAAGGGTCCTGCCATGGAGGATTTGGGCCTCCATTGGCAGGACATCAAAACTTAATAATTTATCAATATTATATTATACAAAGATGGTTATTATTATTATTATTATTAGTATTATTATTATGTATAGTATATCATATTATTATTAGTATAGATATCGGATAGTTGAATGGATGAATGAATGGGATGCCTGGGTCTGGGGCCCTCCGTTGTCGGGCCTGCACGGGTGTCGCCTTGTTGGGGGGTTCCCTCTCTCCGGGCCCGTCTCCGGTCCCCCCCGCTGCCTCCGCGGCGGGGCGCCACTCTGGTCTTGGAGGGCCACTTTCGTGGGGGGCGGGTGCGCCTGCCCGCGTCGGTGGCCGGGGCGGCTCTGTCTCTCCGGGCGGGCTGGCCCCCTGCCGGGTGGGGGTCGTTGGCCTGAAGGGTGAGGGTCTCCTGGCCGCGTGTCCGGCCCGGACCGGGTGGCCGGGGATTGCCTGGGTCGCGGTCCGCCGCCGCGGGATCCCTGGCTGCTTCTTCCCGCGCCGCGTGGGTTGCCTCCCTCCTGCTTCTCCCCTCTGTGGGGTTGCCGGTGGCCTGGGTTCCGGGCTCTTCCGTGTCGGCCTCTGATCTCGCGGGTGGCGGGGTTGCTCCCCACCTCCCCCCACTATAGATACACTTCAGGTGGAGCTTTGTTTGGTTTATTACACACACACACACACACACACACACACACATACACATACACATACACATACACATACACATACACATACACACACACACACACACACACACACACACACACACACACACACTTACACACTTACACACACACACACACACAGACGCATGATCATATACATACACACACACACACACATAGACATACACACTGGCTTGTTCACCTGCATGCTGGCTCTCTAGTTTTTGGGGTTAGGTAGCGGTAGCGGTAGCTTAGTTCAGACTGCGATCAGATCTCAAGATTTGGGTCGATTGCTGTTATTGTTTTGGTTGGCTCCGTGCCGGTTTCGTGTTTTGTTTGTGGCTTTTTGTTGCAGACTTCCAGTGCTTGACGTGTGTTTCCGTGTGTTCCTGCTTCCTGGATTGGCAGTGGTTGTTGTCACCCCCCCCCCCCAAAAAAAATAAATAAATAAATAAATAAATCACTGGGCTTGTATGTGTATATTTATGTATGTGTACGCATATGTATGCGTATATATATGTATATATATTAAATATAGTAATAATGCACATATATATACTTTTGGTTTCTACCGTCATGGTATCAATCATTAATATGTGTGCAGACAAGGGAAAAAAAAAAAAAGTTATATTTGTGTTTCCATCAAAAATACATTTGTGTATCTTGTCCTACGCACGTGTGAATTGTTCTGTGCATTTGTGAAACGGTGTGTGCATTTGCGAATGATGAAACGGTTCTAGCTCCATAAAACAGGGCCTGGAAACCGTTCCCAAGGAATCGACATCCTGGCAAATTTAGCCCAAAGTTGGACTGTGAGAAATAGAAAAAGCTGTAAAAGTCGGAGCTCAAACCCTGCAGGCTCCACGGAGCAAGTTAGAGTTGATGACAGAACAATTACAAGACTGAACTGTTGGTTTAGTCGCTGGAAGGAAAGGAAGGAACTCTCTTTATAACAATAACAACGCCAACAATGATTCATGCTGAAGTGTGTTTTCTTTGGGGGGGGGGGGGGTTGCTGGTGATAAACAGTCCTGTCCTGACCCGTTACTGTACCATTACATACATTTAGTATGTATGCAAATGTTCAATGGTGCATACATAATTACAACTATGTAGCTATAATGTCAACTTGTGCAATAACACGTCAGTGTGAGACAGAAATGCAATAATCTGCATCAGCACTTTACAAACTCAAGCACTTAAAAGGAACCCTTAAGACTTGTAGGCCCTAATAAGCCACAATTGTTCTCTTATACTAAAATATGTTAGAAACACATAAAATAATGTAATTGCTTTAAAAATCTACAATGTTTATTACATATTTTGACCTGCGGGAGGCGTCATGTTTCACTCTGGGGGCGATGACATGGTTCGGTTGCTCTGGGAAGATTAGCTATTGACGCTAGCGTTAGTTTAACTGCGACAGGTATCTAAAACATCAGTGGTTTTATGATAGAAGTTTTTTCTCTTTTTTTTTCTTTTATGGTGTTTTTATAGTTCATGGTGCTTTACTTTTTCACAATTTGTTTGTAGGTGCGCCGTCACCTTAATGTTTCTGTTTGCATCTGTGTTTCTGGTGGGATAATAATGATAATAATGTCACCATATCTGTAGCGCGCCGTGCACACGTTATCCAATCTGTCACTGCAAAGTTTTGTTTGAGGAAAAAGTATCTGAAATACCACCTGGACCAGGACCAGGCTCATAAGGGGGGACCCTCCTGCTGAAGGCCAGACTGGGGGTCAGGGACGGCAACAGCACAGCAGGCAGGTGGAAGCAGCAGCGGGATGACCGGGGGTGGGGACAACAGGCAGGTGGAAGTAACAGCTAGATGACCAGGGCTGGGGACCGCAGGCAGGTGGAAGCAGCAACGGGATGACCAGGGGTGGGGACCGCAGGCAGGTGGAAGCAGCAACGGGATGACCAGGGGTGGGGACCGCAGGCAGGTGGAAGCAGCAACGGGATGACCGGGGGTGGGGACCGCAGGCAGGTGGAAGCAGCAACGGGATGACCGGGGGTGGGGACCGCAGGCCAGCATGCAGCTACAGAAGCTCCGGCCCAATCAGCAAGTCCCAGGTTGGGGTGTAGGGTCGGGGAAAGGTTGAGAAGGGGCAGGGCCAGGGAGAGGAGTCTCGACGGACAAACCTTTCCCCTGCCTGACCGGGCCGTTACTCTGACCGGGCCGTTACCCTGACCCTCTCACTCCCAAGCTGCAGGTTCCGGTGTTGTGCATTCAGAGATGCTCGGGGGTCATGTTCTGGGTATGGGTCTCTGTAAAGCGTCTAGAGACAACTCTGTTGTATTAGACGCTATATAAATAAAATTGAATTGAATTGAATTGAATGCTCTTCGCCACCGGCAGAGGATGCTGCACCATGTACAAAAGAGAAAAAAGAGAAGAAAAGGGGGCAAGAAAAGGGGGCCAACAGAATAAACTTTTTTTTCTTCCGGCTCTGGACGAAGGCGGATGCTTTTTCTGCTCTCTCCCTTATCTGTCTGCCCTGCTACTGCTTGTTTGTCTCGTCTTCAGAGTCTCTTCTTTTCACTCCTCCGAAACTCTACAATCATGGAATTGATTAACTGGTCTCTCAGCACAATTGTCCAAATTTTTGCGACAAAAATTTGAGAAAACAGGGGGTAAGGGAGCCCTCTTGTCCCGATGGGACATTTTTTTCTGGATACACAATGGATTCCTACAAATACTCGAAGCCTTCGTGTTTCAAGATTCTGACTGTCGAGGATGTTGAAGATGCTTCATAATTGGATTTATAATAGTGGGATTTCTCTTAATCATCCTCTTGGACTTCCGGTATGGCGCAGCAGGCAGCAGCAGCATAAGTCTCAGGCTCCCAGATGGTCGCACTTATACCCCTACAAAAATCAGTTATCTTTCTTAAAAAGTTGTTTTTATAGCATGAGAGGGGGAAAGACGAGAAGGACGAGAGGAAAGTCACAGCAAAAGTTGAGGGAAGACGACAATTCACCGAGCGAAAGTGAAGACACTAGCGACGCCGCTAGCATCCACACCGAGCACGAGGCCATGGAGGCTATTCAGGCCAACATCAATGCCGAGATACAAGCGGTTCGCTCGGACATGAAAAAAGAGTTTACTGACACAATGGCGCTGTTGAAGGGGGAATTGGCAGACTTCAGAGGAGAAATTAACCAGAAGTTGAGTGCTATCTGTGCTGATTTAAAAGAA
The DNA here is from genome assembly GCF_033807715.1 of Cololabis saira. Taxonomy (NCBI): domain Eukaryota; kingdom Metazoa; phylum Chordata; class Actinopteri; order Beloniformes; family Belonidae; genus Cololabis; species Cololabis saira. The sequence continues at coordinate 47,265,206 of NC_084599.1, read as the reverse complement.
GTCACAGACAGAACTGAAGAAGTGGAGCAGAGAGTGGCGGACATGGAGGATTGGACCGCAGAATCCAGAGAAGTACTTTCCCGCACCCTGGAGCTTCAGGAGAGCATCCAAGCCCACCTGACAGACCTCGAGGCACGGTCACGCCGAAATAACATACGCATCCACGGTATTCCCGAGGAGGCCGAGGGGGACAACATACAGGAATTTATTGAAAAGTTCATTAAAACCCACCTGTCCCTTCCCGACCCCTCCCTCGGCATACAGCGCTGTCACCGGTCCCTCGGAGCGAAGCCGCCGCGGGGCTCCAACCCGAGGTCCATCATCATTTATTTCTTGGAGTATAAAACCAAAGAGCTCGTCCTCCGATCGGCTTGGAAAAAAAAGGAGATCCACCATGAAGGTAGACGAGTGTTCTTTGAACAGGATTTCCCGACCGAAATAGTTATGAAAAGAAAGGCTTACTCCGCCTCCAAAAAGGCACTCAAAGAAAAAGGGATTCGTTTTCAGACACTCTATCCGGCGAAACTCAAGGTTTTTCTACGAGAGCGGTCAAGTAACATACAACAGCTCACAAGAGGCAGCGGATGACCTGAAGAAAAAGGGCTTAATCTCGGATACCAGCGGAGCTGAGGCCCGGGTGGAGGGTGCGCCTGCGTCGGGAGGGAGACGGCTCCCGTGGGTGACAGCAGGTGCGGCGGCGGGCCGGGGCTGAGTTAGGGTCAGTTAGGGCCGAGGCGTGCGCCTGCAGCGCATCCAGGACAAGCTCAAGGGGTTCAGGCAAGGGGAAGATGCTGAATGACAACAACCAACAACTATAAATGACTGCGCGACTGGTTAAAAAAAAAAAAAACGGTAAGAATATATCTTGATGCCAGCTCGGACTGCGCTGTGAAATATAAATACAAATTAAACGAACTTTCCTTTCTAAGTTTAAACTGTATATTGATATAGACCGCAGCTGGGAGCCTATGTTGTTTTTATTTTATGTAGACTGCTCTGATTTCATTAAGTCAGAGATGTCGGTTTGCACTGAGAGGGGCCCCTTCACGGTTAAGGGCTTCCCCTCCCAAACTAGAAGTTGAGTTCATACTTCAGAGATGGAAGTCATTATTTTTTGATGTTTATATGTTTAGTTTCATTTTGATTTGCAGACAGAAGTTACAGTGTTCAGGTCATCCAGGGATGTTTAAATGTTCAGGTGAATCTTTTTCTCCTTTGTACTGTTTGAAATGCTCCATCAACATTATAACATAATTACACAGAATGTGAATGGGTTAAATTCAATTCAATTCAATTCAATTTTATTTATATAGCGTCTAATACAACAGAGTTGTCTCTAGACGCTTTACAGAGACCCATACCCAGAACATGACCCCCGAGCAGTTATTACATAAACAATGGCAGGTAAAAACTCCCCTAGTGGGAGAAAAACCTTAAGCCAAACAGTGGCAAGGAAAAACTCCCCTTTAGGAGGGAAGAAACCTTGAGCAGGACCAGGCTCATCAGGGGGGACCCTCCTGCCGAGGGCCAGACTGGTGGGTCAGGGACGGCAACAGCACAGCAGGCAGGTGGAAGCAGCAGCGGGATGACCAGGGGTGGGGACCGCAGGCCAGCACGCAGCTCCTGAAGCTCCGGCCCAATCAGCAAGTCCCAGGTTGGGGTGCAGGGTCAGGAAAAGACTTGTGCTCCGTAATGCAAGCTACAAGCCACCCACGACCACCTGCAGGACAAAAGAGAGAAAAGGGAGGAGAAGGGGGGGCCAGCAACGGGATGACCAGGGGTGGGGACCGCAGGCCAGCACGCAGCTCCCGAAGCTCCGGCCCAATCAGCAAGTCCCAGGTTGGGGTGCAGGGTCGGGGAAAGACTTGTGCTCTGTAATGCAAGCTACAAGCCACCCACGACCACCTGCAGGTTCCGGTGTCCGGCAAAGGATGCTGCAACATGGACAAAAGAGAGAAAAGGGAGGAGAAGGGGGGGCCAGCACAAGAAACTACAGGAGCGACTCTGACACACTAAAGTTTACACTACCTAGAGATTTACCAACACCAGCTAGAGGTTTACTAAACACTAACTATAGGCTTTACTAAACAGAAATGTTTTAAGTTTAGTTTTAAAGGTGGAGGTGGTGTCAGCCCCCTTAACCCAGATTGGAAGTTGGTTCCATAGTAGTGGCGCCTGATAGCAGAACGCCCGCCCTCCAAATCTACATTTGGATACTCTAGGAACTACAAGTAAACCTGCACTCTGAGAACGGAGAGCTCTGACAGGAACATAAGGCTCTATCAGGTCTTGCAAATAATGCGGAGCTAAGCCGTTTTGGGCTTTATACGCAAGTAATAAAATTTTAAATTGGATTCTGAATTTTACGGGTAACCAATGGAGCGACGCTAACACTGGAGAGACGTGGTCTCTCCTGCTAATTCCTGTCAGTACTCGTGCTGCTGCATTTTGGATCAGCTGGAGCCTATTCAGCAAATTACTTGGACATCCTGCTAGCAACACATTACAGTAATCTAGTCTAGAAGATACAAACGCATGAACTAGTTTTTCTGCATCACTCTGTGAGAGGATTTTCCTAATCTTTGCAATATTACGGAGATGGAAAAAGGCTATTTTACAAACCTGATTGACATATGGTTTAAACGACAAATTCTGATCGAAAATAACACCAAGGTTTCTCACAGTTGCACTGGAAGCCATCGCAACACCATCTAATCCCTTCCTAAGATGCTCTGGAACAAGAATGATAACCTCTGTGTTAGCTGTCCACAGCTAACGCCTGGACAGCTAACACCTGGACAGCTAACACAACAATGTGACGCTTCAGGGGGGAATAAAACCCACAACCAGGAAGTTCCTGCGTAAAAGTGAAATCACTGCAGCGAATGAAACGTGCGTCCGTGTTTTAACTCTTTTATAAGTTCTCAGTAACTTTACATGATACATGATAGGATTCCTCTAAGTGTCAGCTTTCATTAGAGGCCAGAATTAGAGTTCTGCCCATGGAACATAATCTAATGTCTAATAATAACAATAATAATAATAATAATAATAATAATAATAATAATAATAATAATAATAATAATAATAATAATAATAATAATAATAATAGTCTTTGTAAGACATAATCTTACAGAAACATGTGTAAAATACTCATTTTTTGTGGTATCAGATTTGAACTTTCACTAGATAAGGCTTCATGGTCTCATTGTGTTTTCCAGCTAATAAGTCACAGATTCATCTGCAACATCTAGTTACAAAACACATAAAACCTTCTATTTCAGTGTGTTCAAACTGAGATTACTGAATTCTAGTAGCAGTTACAGATTCTGACAGTTGGGGTAAAAACTTCAGAGTGTTATCTTTCAAAAGAGACCAGAACCATCCATGAACTTCAAACGGTTCCAGAACAGCTTTGATTTACCTTGGGTAGAACTTGGATAGGAGTTTTATGCAAAATCGAAACTCACCCTAAGACGAATGTGCTTGAACACGCCGTGTTCCACTTTCCTGATGCTACGGTCCGTTTAGTTTACAGCTTTTATCTTTTATCTGTCGTCAGCGTTTATCTTTTGTCTTTTATCTGTCGTCAGCCTGATTCATGCTTTCACCTCCGAGCTACGGGAATAAACAAGGATGAGCAAAGGGGATTTACGGGGATTTACGGGGAATCTTTCACTTCCTGGTGAGTCAGGATTCAGGAGTAAAGAAGATGATCAAAAGGCCGTTTGTTCTCCTGAAGCGCGACGTGAAAACGACGTGACAATGGCGTGAAAACTATGTGAAAATAACGTGAAAACGATGTGAAAACGACGTGAAAACGATGTGAAAACGACGTGAAAACGACGTGAACACTATGTGAAAACGATGTGAAAACGACATACGAACGACGTGAAAACAACGTGAAAAAGATGCTCCAGATAAGACGATTCTCTGCTGCACATGAATGAATGAATGAATGAATGAATGAATGAATGAATGAATGAATGAATGAATGAATGGTTTTTATTTCGGTCTTAAAGGGAAAGTTCCGTTTTTTACAACCTGGACCTTATTTCTGGCATTTTTTATGGTCGTATACTCACCCAGGCAAGTTTGGTGTCATTTGGAGTCCTTCGGAAGATATTAGGAGTTTTTTGCGAGCCACTTCTCCATATAACGGTTCGGTTATAACGTTCATTTCTTTTATGAATCACTAGATCTGCTGATGCGCGCACAGAGATGACGTCATGAGTTCAGAGGTTTTGTTTACAAACTGATTTATTTGTTACACACACAGCCCCGGATGTAGACAACAGGTCCTGGAAGCAGATCTAGTGTTTCGCGGCAATCATGTGTTATTTAGACGCTGCATCGTCTGTGTCCCGCTGTGCCCCGTTCACTACCGTTATATGGAGAAGCGGCTCGCACAAAACCCCTAATATCTTCCGAAGGACTCCAAATGACACCAAACTTTTCTGGGTGAGTATACGACCATAAAAAATGCCAGAAATAAGGTCCAGGTTGTAAAAAACTGAACTTTCCCTTTAAGCTTTGTACAAGTTATTTTACAAAACAAAATGAAAAAGTAAAATAAACATTGTTTTGCTGAAAAGCTGCAGCTGAAGCTGAAGCTTCTTCTCCTTTTATCT